>NW_019268527.1:5437347-5455792 GCF_002738365.1 Cucurbita moschata
TAAAAAAAAAAAAAAAAAAAAAAACCAAGAATGATTTTAAAAGTTAATTTTTATTCTATAGTTTGATAAAATTCTCGTTTCTACCCTACATGGGATAAATATAGGATAATTTTATCAAACTACGGTAACAAACACTTTAACGTACAAAACTATAAAACTATTTATAATAATTTAATCCAGGTTGGAAAAAAGAAATTTGGTAATTTATTCATGAAGGGAGCATAAACGAAAATCATGTTCTCTCTTTTTTAAAAAAGATGTATAGAAAAAGGAAAGGAGAGGGATGTCATCATAAATAGAGACAAAATTGTGTAACGAACCCTGACATGTAGCCTAATATTCTAATACAAAAATATCTGTTATTTATTTATTTATTTATTTATTATTATTGTTATTAAAAGAAAATGGTGTCAGTCAATTTACTTTCTACGAGAAATAATGTAAATCACCCCAAATTAACTTGAATCGTATATTATACCATTGAATTAAAAAATGGTAAAAGATGAATTTAAACCTCTCATATATGTACTTTACTATTTGACTATAACGGTATAGACATTCCATAAAATAAGGAATATTATCACAAGTGTCAATAAAACGGTCCAATAAATCATACAAAATCTAGCGGTATATACTAACTCATCAAACCATGAATAAAGGTTAGTTTTGTCGAGATTTGATCCACATAATGGTTTCCGTTATTTTCACCCAATCTTGACCAAGCGATATATACTAACTCATCAAAGCTTGAATAAAGGTTAGTTTTGTCGAGATTTGATCCAAAGAAGGCTTTCTGTTATTTTGACCCAACCTTAACCAAGCGATATATACTAACTCATCGAAGCTTGAATAAAGGTTAGTTTTGTCGAGATTTGATCCAAAGAATGTCTTCCGTTATTTCGACCCAACCTTGACCAATGTAAAATAAATGTACGTTAATGTTTAATTTGTGCTACTGTAAAGGTTAATAAATAAAAAGGGATTCTATTGAGTATATCAATTACTAGTAAGCTATGCTCACTTTATTGCTACATTCATGGAATCTAAGATTTATATAATATAGTTGTATTAGCCACATTTATTGGTTAAAAGTCAAATATCTAATTTGATATGAGATTAAAAAAGACAAGATTTTTTATATCAATCATTATATTTGGTAGTATGAGCTATAAATGTGGTCAAACTGTAGTAGAAAATAATTCTTTAAGAATAAAAAAATAGTGATGAAAAGTAAGTCGGCCATCTAAATCGTTAAGGGTCCCTTAGGACTTAAGTCTTCACTCCTTCACGATTCCAAAGGTCACGCCGACAAATAAAATTATTATGGAACGGAGTCTACCGTCCTTACAATGTGATAGCTATCACGATACTCAAACATCAAAAAATGAGTTTCCATAAAAAGAAAAGCAGAAAAGAGAGCAAACAAACAGAGCACGTGTTCAAGAACACTAAAAACAAAAACGGTCACCAAAGCCATAACTGAGCTCACGTTCTTCTTATTTTTGTCACTCAAACAAGTCATTCATGAAATTTTAGAATGAACATAGGGGGATTATAACACTTCAAATGGCAAATTTCATAAAATTTATTTAGCCCATAGATAATAGTCTAAGAATATGACACACAAATATGGCTACATCCCTTTCTCTAGATAGGAAAATTAATAGTCTTGAGAGTGAAGAGCCTTCCGCTATCTTATATAACAACTATATTTTCGTTTTAGAAGTGATTGGTTGATCTAAAAGAAAGGACAACAAATCAAGTCCGATGATTGATCTTCACTAACCACAAGGATATGAGAACTCTATTTCATGTTTAATGTCATTGCTAGAGTAACGGACAAAGGCTTCTCAATATTGATTAGTATGGAATTAACATACCCGATAACTAAATTTTTTTGTGGAAATCATCATCCTTCACAAACTTTCTTTCTTAAATGAAATAGTTCCTTTAATTTTCAAAATCACTTTCTTGACGAAATAAAAAGTTTCTCTTATAAAGAAAGGATTTGAGTTGATTTCTAGGAAAGAGAGAAGAAAGGGAATGGAAAACAGGAGACAAGTTAGGCTAATGCATAAAGTATGGAGGAAAATGAAAGAGAAAAAGAAAGTCTTTAAGCCACCATTAAATGTGGTTAATGCATGTTTATGTCATCGAGAAGGTGGGTTGGTGTGCAGTTTAAATTGAAAACCAAAACAACATTCAAAGAACAAAAACGGAAATAATATGGACATTTAATTTTTATATAGAATTAGAAAATTGGAGTCCTATGCCATACCCACCTCCTCACCTCCTGTTCTCTAATTTTGTTTTATTAAATTTCAACAGACTATCACAATATTATTGACAATTTCGTACTTTTGAAAGGCTTTCTTTTAATATCTTTTGGGAGAGGTTTTCTCTACAAAGTCCTAAATTAGTATTTTTTTCTTTTATTTTTGTCTCTTAAGAAGAGTCATATCACATGGTAGCAGACTCGTTGAGTAATTTTTCATTAGAATACCAAACTTTTAAGTATTTTGAAGAATTTTAAGCCTAGAGGTTACGCCAACCACCTCAAGCCTTTACCAGCACGAGATTATTCTTTATTATATCACTCTGAAAGATTCAAAGGGGGAGGCAGATCCACTCTTTTCCCATTAAAAACCAAAGAGATTCTTTCTACAGAGTAGTGCATTAGTTTTTCACGTCTAGACACTTACAGCCTAACCACTAATATAATGGGCACTTTTTGCCAAAACACACACAAAAATAATAAAAACCAGCTTTTCTGTAATCACAGGTCGACACAATTGATTCCCATGCCCTTACCCCTCCCCTAACCTCGCAGAAGCTTTATAAGGTCCAAAAGAATCAAAAGACACAACCAGATTTCTCACAGAACAAGCTCCACAAAAGGTTAAAGCAACCGAGTTTCCATCATTTCTAGAAAGAGGGTATTATGGTAAAATGCATGTGTGTAACAGGGGCCATATGCTGAGTAGACCAGACATGTGTTACCTTGAATGTGATGAGTTGAAAGCCAACAATTAAGAAGACAATTTTCATCAACTTGGAAGAGAGGTATGGCGGTTGAAGAAGGCAAATCCCCACATGGGTAGGTGGGGGGTGGCCATTGAGGCAGGTGAAAACTGATTAGTCTTCCACATGGTGTTAAGATGCAAGGTTTGAGTCATACACAATATTTTATTCTTCAGTCATAAGAGAGGTCATACAGGCAAAGTATCTCTAGATTTCACTTTCAGAACCTAACTGGCAAGTGGCGATTAAAATATTGCCAGCCGCTCTGACCTGAGTTAATTTAGATGTTGGTTTTTATGGGCTTGCATCCCAGCCGTTAACCCAAATGAAATATCATTACGTTTTGTGTCTGACTACTATGTATGAAACCATAAAAATGTATTCTGAAAGATAAGACAGTCAAGAAAAGAAAGCCAGGCTTTCCTAAAGGGCTGTTTTTTTCTTCCTTCTCTTTTTCCTTTGAAGGTTGGTTGCGTTTGTGGTTTTAAATGTTAAGAGCCTATCAACTTAAACTTCTTGAATTTTGAGTTCAACGACATTGGGAGTTTTTGGGAGTTGGGGAATTTGAACTGTTGACCTCTTGGTTGGGAAGCATTTGCGTAAATTAGATGAGTTTTACATAGGTTGATAATTTTAACCTTTTGAATTTAGTGGCAGTTTAAGGTGAAAAAATGTAAAAAAATTTCATGTAAAGGACCAAATCAAAATCTCTAGAAAAAGTAGTTGTTGCTGCTAACCTGGAGAATGATCCAATTTGCTGATTGTAAGCTGAAGCTCATTGCACGACGATTGGGCTCCCTACTTTCATTCTAAACGTCCTGATTTTGTTTTACCTGGAAAATCATTTCCCTTTGAGAAAAAAAAAAAGAGAGAGAGAGACAGAGACAGATCACTAAGTTAATTCTGCGAAAAGAATGCTGTTACATTAGAAGATTAGCACAAGCATTGAACTGGCTTTGGATTATACATTTATGTGGACAAATAAAAACAAATAAATATAAAAAATAAAAATAAAAACAAATCTTCAACTGGTTTTGTGCTCACTAAAATAAAAACAAGGACAAAAGAAAATCCCAGATCTTAAAGAGACTGAATCATCAGTCATCATCGCAAGTTTCGTTGTCTATAGTTCTGTGTCACAAAATCGGATCATCAATTCAGAGACCATCCTCCGGGCAAATGGAATATAGCTCAAACTATACCTGGAACAGGATAAACCAAGAAAGTCATGGCCCATTCTAGTTTAGATTCAAGAAAAGTCTCGGAAGATATGATTAAACACATTTTTCAACGAAGAAGAGCCTTTATCCTCTAGTTTCAAGAAACTTGAATCAAATGGAGGAAGGTCAATGAAAACGTTAAACGTACCATATAAGTGCGCATATCTCACTTGTCATCGCAATCACTGTCAAGATCTTATTGTGGATCTGAAAAATGAAAAAGAAATAGCAAAGAATCACAATTACAAACTAAAAGATGAGGCATTAACTGTTTGCAGGTCCATTTCAAGTTCATATAACATTTTGATACATGTTTTATGCAAGAGTTAAAGGAAAACAATGCTAAAACGGTCTATGGGAGATTTTGTGGAATAGACCAACATACAGTCTAATAGAAAAAATCCATTAACGTTGTGTTCCAAAGATGTCTAGAAGATTGTTTATTGAATATCTGGGTGTGCTAGGAATTAAAGTCTGTTTTCCCCTATGATGTCAAATGTCATATGCATTTTGAATTGTAACTTACCAAGAGAGCACAAATAAGAGCTAGCACAACACATCCCAGGTAAATAGCAGTTGCATATATACGAACTGAATCAAACATCATTCGCATTTGTTGCCCAGGTCCAAAGAGGAAAGCTGTGCTGCCAAATAAGAGGCGGTTTAGAATATTAATACCTCAAGGAAAAGGAACAACACAGTGAAAAAAAAACATTAAAGGGTTTTCCTCCCCGATAATCTTCCTTTTGTTTGTACACCAATAGACTTCTTCTGAGGAAATTTATGAAATAGAAGATTACAGAAGAATTAGATGCAAACAAGAACAATGAATTGGCAATGAAAGTAAACAAAAGTGCTGCTCCTAGCAATACTTCTTAACTGCTGACATAAAAAATGTTATAAAAGAGCTGTCTAATTTAGCTGGTTAACCAACCTTCCGACTGCCAGAACATTGCCAAATGTAAAGAGTGCAGCAAATTTAATTGGCTTGGCAAAAACAAGCAGTGACTGCATCAACAAAAAAATGGAGCAAACACATCAAATGCAGTTCCAGCAAAAGAGCTAGCAAGAATACAGAGATGGGGTATGTTATTCTAGAATCATAAAAATCCAAATGGGATTTCAGAGGGAAAAAAACATGAGATAAAAAATATCACTGATTAAGAAAGAACAATGAACAAAATCATCTGTTTGATACTGTGCAGTGAAAAGGGTATGACATTGGTTCAGGACAAATAGCCAGTAACGCATTACGTCATTGACAATTATCTTTAACTTTCGAACAGGCTCATTGTTTACCGATTAAGATAATGCAATGTTGAAGAAGATTTTTGTTTGTTAATCATGTATTTCCACCTAACTGCAAACCCCAAATTGCTTTTAATGCATTAACCCATATGATTTTAGCTTTCGTCTCAAGTTTGTTACTCGATAACAATGGGATAACATCCTTTTTTCACAGACTTTTACAAGGGAACTGCATTTTATTGAGTTGAGATTTCCAACACAGCTAACAGTAGTAACAGGGAAAAAAGAGGTGATCTTGTCCCTTTTCTTCTTTGCAACAAAGGATGCACTAACAGGGTTTTAAAACCATACAGTTCCCTTTGAATCCCTCCCCTCAGCTGAATTTACACCTCATCACGTAATGTCCACACAAAGAAGGGAACTTACTCACGGCTTCTTTCCTTCCTGATTTGTAACAACCTAAGGCCACCGCTAGCAGATATTAAAACGTTCTCCTCCCCAACCGATGTGGGATCTCACAATCCACCCCCTTTGGAGACCACCCTAATAAAGAATGTTTCGTTCTGCTCCCCAACCGATGTAAGATCTCACAATCCACCCCCCTTCAGAGACCAACGTCCCTATTGGCACTCGTTCCTTTCTCCCATCGATGTGGGACCCCCCAATCCACCCCCTTTCGTGGCCCAACGTCCTTGTTGGCACACCGCCTTGTGTCCACTCCCCTTCGGGGCTCAACCTTCTCGCTGGCACATCACCCAGTGTCTGGCTTTGATACCATTTGTAACAGTCCAATCCCACTGCTAGCAGATATTATCCTCTTTGAGCTTTCCCGTTCGGGCTTCAAAGTTTTTAAAACACGTATGCTAGGGAGAGGTTTCCACACCCTTATAACGAATGTTTCGTTCTCCTCCCCAATCGATGCGGGATCTCCCATGATTGCTGCAGACAACTTCTTGCTCAATGCCAATTTCTGGTCAGTTAGGTTCTCAACGTTGTCATATTCCAAGAACATCCTCCCAAGCCTCACCTACGGTCATTTCTTGTCTGCAGAAACTACAGACAATCTAACAAATCCTCCCAACAGATGACTTCCCTTTCCGACCCAGCAGTCTCTAGAATAAGGCTTTCCCTACATTTCTTTTAAGGAGAAAAACGTCTTTCAATTTTTTTGAAAAGAGAAACGTATTTCATTGCGAACGAAATAAAGGGAGTAAAAATTCCCAACACCTAGAGGTGAATTACATGAAAACTCTCTGATTGGAAATCAACAAAGAAAGAGAATAATAGGTAAAACGTTTTCCTTCAATTTGCCACATCAATGCTAGTGAATGCCTCAATAAATCATATTACATTTTTGTATTGGACCAAGGAATTTGATAGCAGTAGCACCTAACCCTCCTTACTTAACCTCCTCTGTTCTCTCCATAGATATTGGATTGAGTCTCGTTCCACAATTCATCAGAATCGGTAAAAAGTCCGCCATATCCATTGGATAATTCAGGTCCGTTTTCCTTCCTCGAAATCCCAATCTAGAGTCCTCCGTTTACAATAGGTAGTAACAATCTCCCAATGGACCAAGCGACTTAATTTTTCTTTAGCATTCCCTTCTTAGAGGAAATTCCTTGGCTTTCTATTCCAAATCAATAATACCTTCCTTGTTTGTTGTGCTTTTATAATTCATTCTTGAAGTCCCAAGGACCAACCAGTGAATACTGAGAGAATAAAAATCTTATTTACATCTCAAGACAATCAATGGAAATAAAGAAAACCCGAGTTACCGATCATACCCAGAGCGTAACTTAGGTCCAAATCCAAAATTATCATCAAAGCTGTTCGCCATTTACACAAGATGCATACAGAAAAAACATATATGCCATTGTATCAAAATGAAGAAATCGCTTAAATATTCATACCACGATCATGCAGACCACGCCCCCGGTCAAGCAGCCTCCAAACCCGTATAGTCTCTGTTCGTCAAAAATCCAACACAGTATGAAAACTGGAAAAAAAAAATAACAAAAAGCAAAATCCATAAAATTATCCACAAGTGGAGCTCTCTGATCGTTGTTTAAAGTACCTGTACAGGAGTTAGAGAGCACAGATCTTCTGAATCTTCGTCCAGCAAGCTCTGACCACGCTCTTCATCGTCGCCAAATACGCCTAGGCCGAGCTTCCACATTTTGATGGAAATTCAGTATTGGGTGAGCTCCCGCGGTCTTCGAAGGTGTCGACCAAAGTTTCGGATACGAGAGGACGGTGGACCTTTAGCTGGAAGACGTGGGACTTGAGGAATGCTGATTGCTCGTAGGTAAACCAAACCCACGTGCTAGAGGCTCAACCAATAAAGCACTTTCGAGCCAATTTTGAGTTATGAAGCACTTTCAACCAATATCAGATTTTAATTCTAATTCTATGATGGATGACAAATGAACCCTATTCTACAACTTTGAAGGGCCAACATGTTTTGGATGATAGAGTAGAAAGAAAGAGGGAATCAATCGTGTTCATTCTCTCTCGAAGTCGAGCCCGGGTTCCAAGGTGAATGTGCACACTATTTTGAGTTACACAATTTGGAGAATTAGGGTTTAGTCGATCCTCAAACTACGGTCAAGAAAGTACTTATATAAACAATACAATTAATAAAAAATATCAAGTAGCTACGAAAAGATAAGAGAATAAACATCTTAACTGTAGATCCCCTCGTCAAGCTTTAAACATATATACGAATCTCCTTCCAAAATAATTCTTTATCGTCGTCATTCAAATAATACATGAAGTCTTGCAGTTCCAAAAAGCTACACTAGATAGGAGAATACTGGCCAAAAGGGACTCGTATAAGGGTCGTTCTTTGAGCATCGAAGGAGGAGTAGAGTAGTTACCGATATAGATCCGACAAGAAAAAAAAAAAAAAAAAACAAATACAGAATGTGAAGTAGGGTTTTAGGCATGGTATAAGTGAAAAAATTGTTTAAACTAAAATCCCCTAATTCTCATTTATGAAAATGTTTTTTAAAAATTTAATTTATGAAAATGTTTTTTAAAAATTTAATTTATGAAAATGTTTTTTTAAAAATTTCATTTATGAAAATGTACTAAAGAAAAATAATTCTTGGAAAGAAAGAAAAGGGTTTATATTATCGTTCAAAATGTTAATTGGATATAAAATGAATTTAAAGAAAGAGCCCCAAATTAAACTGCGAAATCTCGAAGGCCTTCTTTCAGAGGAAGCAGCTTCAATACAAGCTCTGGCGCGAAGCTGCGCTTGCGCCTGAATCTGCACCGGCAACCCAGGGCTGAAGCTGACAGTGAGAGAGACCAGATTGGTGACTTAACATGTCGTCTACGCTACTAGAGGTGACCCGGTCTTCGCACGAGGAGGTGGAGCGACTTGAGCGGCTTGTAGTGAAGGAGCTCCAAAATGAACCTGCTTCCGGCCGGGACCGTTTGCTACAGAGTCACCGAGTCCGCAACATGATCGACACCATCGTGTCCACCACCGACAAGCTCGTACTTTCCTCTCTATGCTTAATATTTTCTGTGATTTCTGTCTGCTGGCGTTGAACATTTGAGGACGTAATGGGGCATGAACGCTTTAGGTTTTAGGCCCTCTTTGGTGGGATTTTTTGTTTTCTTGTAGGGTGGGCGTCTGCATTTGAATTTTAAAATTTCCAATGACAAGCAAGTTGAAGAATTTCATTTCACGGCATTTGGGAAGAGATTTATTTGCTTCTATTAGCATACTCTACTGTGACTGCGAAAGTTAATGTAGAAATTTTCATGTCGCTTGAAAATAATTAATTCTCTCTTCACCATAATTTTGGATTTAAAATGGAATGGAAGGGGAACCATACAAATTAGGATATGCTCCAATTAGGAAGCTTGGTGATGGAAGATTGGGCAGTTTTCTTTGAGATGCGAAAAATGAGTTCTGCAAAATTCATGTCTTGAATAAATTTTTTAATAAGCTAGATGGGTTATTTTGTTTCATTTGTGCTAGTCTCCTTATATTATCGTTGCTTTGACGGGCATGCTTTTCTTTAATCTGGACTGAACTCTTTTCTACCCCCTCTCCGCCATTATTGCTTTTGTGTGCAGGTTGAGATTTATGAAGATAAGGATAATGCCAGGAAAGATGAGATTGCGGCACTTGGAGGGCAAACAACTTTAGGAACCAACGTTTTTAGTGCATTTTATGATAGACTGAAAGAGGTCAGTAGCTATATTTCATTATCTTAGCATCTATCTGTTTCAGAATTTATTTAAATCTTTCACTTGAATGTGAGCTAGTGAATCTGGAGAAAAGGGATGCAGTTCAAGTGTAGCATTCTATTATTTATTTATTTTAATAAGAGGTAATGTCATTCATGAAATGTAAAAAGAATGTAGATGGGTAGCCATAGAAGGCATTTTTTCCCCAATAATTGTCCAAAGAAATTCTTTGCCTAAGAAAGCCCTACTATTTCTTTCAGGCCATATAGGCAACAAAAATGAAGTGACCCACAGAATTTTGACTTCATTTTTAAATGGCTGCGCATCCAATATGAGTGCAGGGTTTCTTTTGAGGGCGTTTGGGAGAGGATTCACCTAATTGAAGTTGCTGAAGATAGTTTTCTAGAAATTACAGGCATGAGGGCTAGTGAGGAGATGTCATTGAGTTTTTTGGCTTGCTTAACATATGTAGCACAAATTTAGGGAGAGGCAAAACAATCAATACTGCTTTGACTATTGATACAGCCGAGCAAGAGTTACCAAAGAAAAACTGTGTGCGTGCATGGGTTTTTTCTAGTGCAAAACTGAGAATGTTTGCTTCAAAGAACATGATGGGAACCGTGTATCTAGAAGTTCCTTAGAACCTTCTCAATGATGTTTACCAACTTTGGCCTTTTGAAGAGGGACATGGAGTAAGTGGAGGTTCGGAAAGATGGCTTGAGTGAGAGCGGGTCTACTGTCAACCTGCATTAAAGAGGGGTGTTGTTTTGCCTTTCAACCTTGCTAGTATCAAGTTTTGAAAGGAGACTTTGTGAGGTAAGAGCTAGTCTACTGTCAGCCTGCCTTAAAGAGGGGTGTTGTTTTGCCTTTCAAGCTTGCAAGTATCAAGTTTCAAAAGGAGGCCTTGTGAGGGTTGTCATGAGAGGCAAGCCAAGGCGGGAAGAGGGCCATTCCTCTACGCTACTGCTAATGTAGGTAGCAATTGATTTTAGGCTGTCTTTTGGAAAATTTATGTTAAGGAGTGTGGTTAAGGATAGGTTAGAGTTCAGACTCGATGCTTCCTTAATTTTTTTGGATAATGTTGAAAGGTTTTGGTTTTTTTTTATTCAGCTGAAGAGAAGCATATCATCAATGTAGGAAGTGATAAATGAAACCTTCAACATACACTGCTTGAAAACCTCAAGAGAATCAGCCGTAATATTAAAAAAGAAAAAGAAAAAAAAAGAAAAAGAAAGGAGAACCTTACCTGTACCTCTAGAGGCAAAGATTTTTCCTCTTTGCTTGACTGGTAGTTATAGAGAGGTTTGTATTTAAGATGCTTGTGAAAATTCTATTCCTACATTTCTTCCCAAAACCTTTTGAAGTTAGGTCTAGCTTGGACGACTAACTGGAAAGTTCATTGATATTCCTATTCTTGCTCAACTGTGGAGGCACGTTTCTTAGAAAACTTAGTAAATACAATACTCCAGTGAATGAGGAAAATATAATTTTGTGTTCACTAGTAAATCTGAATTATTATTTCAAAGTTATCAGTTGCTTTGTATCAAGTTCAAATTACTTTGTGCGCAGATTCGTGAATACCATAGAAGGCATCCAGCTGCACGGGTTGTTGATGTTAACGAGGAGGATGGTCTACTCAAAGAGGAACCACAAATTGAGTTCAGTGGAGAGGTCTCTCTGTTTCTTCTCTTACCTTGAATTTGCATAGAATTGCTTGACTTCAGTTCTTTCATGGTGAAACCTGTATTTTCGTGAAATTGATCTACTGCCTCATTGCAGGCCATGTATGGAAACATGCTCCAAGTCAAATCATGAAAACAATCCTCATGCTTTCATTTTCATGTTTTTATGGTGTCATAATTAGATTTTGAGTATGACACAATGCATTCTTATCAAAGAAGAGCCTTTTCTATTGCCTAGTGATTGGGAGCTTAAGTCTTTATTTTCCCTAATTTTTTGTATTAATGCAATGTACAAATTTGCCTCATCTGGCAAAGGTAAATTCACCCATGGGAGTTCACTTTGGTCATAATAACTAAAAGTTGTTTTTGATGTTATTAGGTCTTATTCTTTTGTATTGGGGTCTTTTCTTGTAGAATAGTTGGTTGGGCTCCTTTCTTTGGGCTGCCACTTTTTGTTGGCCTCCTCTTTTGCTGGTTCTCGTGTTTGTCTGGCATTTTCTTGGCTTCCTTGCATTTCTTCATTTTAATGAAAGGTTGTTTTTGGATTACAAAAAACTGTTAGTGGTAATAATAAGATCTCATAATTTATTTCTTAGCCTTAAACCGCTTATCTTTTTCTAAGAGAATAAATTTCAGCCTTTGAGATTAAGCAATGCTTAGTTATGGGCTTGTGTTAACTAGTGGGGGTCATCTTGAGAGAGCTCCCTTTTGGTGGGTTAATTGTTGATTCAAATCTTATTTTGGTTCCTAAAGTTACATACTTCATTGATTTTTATTATTTTACTTTTAAATGTTTATCTCTTGTTCTTGAACTTCAAGTAAATATCTACTTTGTTCCTTGCAGCGAAATTTTATATTACAATTTAATAGAAATTTTATATTACAATTTAATAGAAATTTTATATGCACTATATGAAAATTTTGTTCTCAGGTACACATAAGTTTGATATCCAATTTGAAAAATAGCTGATGTATGGTTTATGTTAAATATAATATGAAAATGTAAAAAATGTGTGAACAAGAATCAAATGAGTATTTATGAATTTTAAGGACTAAAAAGTTGTGAGGACCAAAACAATGTAAATGTGAAAGTTCAAGGTTGGTAATAGGATTTCCAATATTGTTTTGTTACATGCATGAATGAAATTGGAAATTCTAACTCCCTATATGTATAAGGTGCATGTGTATCAATATTTCCCGTTTCATTTATTGACTTGTTTATGTTTTAGGAAGCATTTGGACGGTATCTTGACTTGCACGAACTCTACAACCAGTATATTAATTCGAAATTTGGAGAGGCCATCGAGTACTCTTCTTACCTGGATGTTTTTTCACAGCCCCAGAAAATCTCTCGCAAACTAAAGAATTCAAGGTAAGCAGATCAAAGTTCTTTCTCAAATATGATAGTTCCGTTGATTGATGATTTGTTTTAAAGTAAATAAATGGTGTTTTATTTTGAGTTCTAATATCTACTTTATACAGACAATACAGGGAATACTTGGAGAATCTTCTTGCTTATCTCACTTACTTTTTCCAGCGTACAGAGCCCTTACAAGATCTTGATCGTATATTCTCAAAGGTTATTATATGATAGTGTTTTCTTTCCCAATTTTAACATTCAATTATCAATTATGCATTATGCTGGCTTACTTCTCGGAACCGGATCTTAATTGGCTTTTTTCATTATGGTTTTCTGCATGCAACAATTATAATCATTTGAAAGCGTGCTGTTTGCAAGCTATCCATTGTATGCATGTTTGCATAGAACTTTAGGCTTGCATCTTTCTAAAGACGATTTTGATTATGTGAGGGTCTTTTGATAGGTTGAATCTGAATTTGAAGAGCAATGGATTACCGGTACAATTGAAGGATGGGAGAACACTGTGGAAGATAATGGCCATGATCCTGCCCAGCTTAGTCTTATTGATCTTGACTATTATAGCTCGGTAGAAGAGCTGGTGGAGCTAGGTCCTGAGAGATTGAAGGAGGTAAGAAGTGCTATCTTATGCCATATTATATATGTTGTGGAAGTTCTAAATATGGCATTACTGCACTACGGCTTTTATTATTTATTTTTTTTTTTATTTTTTTTATAAGAAACAATGAGGAAAAAATTCCACCAAAAGAACAGGAAATATCTTCAGGGCCGGGGGTGGACGGCTTTCTTTTGCTTTGTTCTTCACTCTTATATCACTGTGTGGCAGGGGTTGGCAGCATTGGGGCTGAAGACTGGTGGTACAGTTCAGCAGCGTGCAGAGAGGCTTTTCCTCACTAAGGTGGTATTTTACTGCCTTTGTGCCCAAAATAGGACGTCAATGTTGTGAACCTACAATATAAGCATACTGGCTTGGTTCACGTGTGATAAATAATTTTAACGAGGAATTAATTTCTTATGTCCTGCATTGTGCTATCAGCACAACTGCTTGTCGAGCCATTTTCTCTGTGCTTATGTTTTTAATAAAATTTTGTTTCTTGTAAAAAAGAAACAGCGCATTGTTGAAAGTTTATGGTGGTAGCACATACACATCGTATGATGTTCGTAGAATAGCAAAAACCTTTTTCTTTCCCGTCTTTTAGATAGTTTGTGTGCCTTCTCTTTTCATTTCTTTAATGGAAAGTTTCACTTATCGATTAAAAAAGAATGGACAGCAAAGTATGATTTTAAGGCTAGATTGCAATAGGATGACCAGCGTATAGTTTAAACCATGAATTTGTTATGGTTATGTGTCCTTCCATTACCAAGGAAGATTGGGTCTTGTTTTAGTGCGGTCATCAATATGCTTGGATTTTCCAATATATTACTGGCTGATCTAGTATTTTTGTTTCTGAAATAAACCTATCCCCCTTTATGCTAGTTATGTTCTATGTGATAAGAATATTTATCTCATTATCCTCGAGCATTGACTGGTAGGAAACATCAGACAGTTCTGTTTTCTGAGATGTCATATAATCTTACCCCACTTTTTTTTTTTTCAATGCTTGGAATCTTATTTTTTTAATTTTACAGTTCATTTGACACCCCTATTCTTTGCAGCATACACCTCTTCAATTGTTGGACAAAAAACACTTCGCAAAACCGTCCCGGCAACCAGTTCAGAATGGGGCAGCTGCAGCTTCACTACACAATGAAAATTTGAAACAAGTTGCTCTGATGGAAGCAAAAATTGAAAAAATGTGCGATCTTCTGGATGAGGTCAGCTTTTGAGAATGATCAAAATGTCCCTTTGTTTACTTGTAATTTCCGTAATGTATATATTCCAAAAGTAATAATTTTGGGATCATTTGTTTTATTTGTGGCCACTTTCAGACTATCGACAGAACCAAAGACAACATTGTTAAGAAGCAAGCCTTAACATATGAGGAAATTGAAGCAGAACGTGAGGAGGTGAGGAAACAGTAGTTTGTTTTTGGTCCTTTCAAGACCCCCCCTTGTTTCTCTCCCTTAAGCTATTTTGGGATAAATTTTTGGAATACATTATTTATATCTAAGATGGTTACCCTGCATGTCATCCACAGAAGCATTGTCTGCCTGGAGAAGTTTGCGTTTTATAGTGTCATGGATATTTGTATCAGAAATTTATTTAAAAGTTTGCACATATGCATCCCAATCTGGCTTTATGGTCTACTGATTTCAAATACTAGTTAGAACCTTATCAAGGTCACCAAATTTACTTCTTGATGGTGAATGGCCTGCACTAATAGCGATGGTTTATTATGTGGGTTCCAGATCTTTTGTATCTATGCAAGTTTGTTAATGCCCGGTTGGCAAGAAACTGAGCTTTTAAGAAACCGTGCATCATTTACTTAAATCTTTTTAATATTTAATAGCCTTCTGATGCGTCAATTCTGGCAGGAAGAGACGCAAGCTGAGTCTGAAAGTGATGATGACGAGCAGCAAATTTATAATCCGCTCAAGCTCCCAATGGGTTGGGATGGGAAACCCATACCTTACTGGCTCTACAAGCTTCATGGCCTTGGTCAGGTAAATCATTACCTCCACGAAAGCCCAAGCCCTGTAGCATGGGAAAGGAAATATAGCATATTAGGTGTTTAATAGTTATGTGCCCACTTACAAAGTCCGAAAGCGAATTTCTCTTGAGAAAGCACAATTTTCATTTCAGGGAGCGCATCAATTGAACTTAATTCTTCTCTGGATTTGACTGTATTTGCTGGTATCTAGTTTGTTTGTCTTTTCAAGCCAATATGTTGATGTATGTTTGAAAGTGAAACACGATATGATATTGCTTAGGAGATAACTTCCTACAGCGAAGTCTCAAGCCATTACATTGTGGAGATCATAGTTGCACTTGTTATTTCCATAAACTATATTGTTCAACAGCATGCTGTGGTTGCTTTTGTTTTCAACTTTTTGAAGTTCACGTTGAAAGATTTGCTTGAGAATGTGATAAATTTGTGCAACAGGAATTCAAATGTGAGATATGCGGGAACTATAGTTATTGGGGTCGTAGAGCTTTTGAGCGACATTTCAAGGAATGGCGTCATCAGCATGGAATGCGTTGCCTTGGTATTCCGAATACAAAGAACTTCAATGAAATTACATCAATTGAGGTAGGTCTTTGCTACTACTTTGACCTCCCTATCTGTGAGCGTTTATTATTATTATTATTATTATTATTATTTTGGTAAGGATCTGCACTTATCATTGATAAATTAAAATGTACTGTAAAGGAAACCCAACCAAGGAGGGACTTACAAATATGTGGCCAATTGTTATTACTAACGAAAGAATCTAACTGTAATGAGTAGAAAGGGTAGACAAGAGGAGCTGATATTTTATTTTTTTACAATTTATGGACATTTTGGGCTCGTTATTCACTTTTGGGATGTTACAGGAGGCAAAAGACTTGTGGAAAAGAATTCAAGAACGACAAGGAGTTAGCAAGTGGCGACCAGATCTGGAAGAAGAATACGAAGATAAGGAGGGTAACATTTACAATAAGAAGACATATACAGATCTGCAACGCCAGGGGTTGATATAAGAATCATGGACTTCTTTCTTATCGGTAACTTCCATCTGAATTTCTCTCCACTCAAAACTGACTCCTGAGTTCTATGTCAAACCACCTGTGGAAGAAAGGAAGATATATCCTTCTCTTGCTTCCTTATTGTATGGTTTAGTAAATGGGTTATTTCCAAATCTTTCTTTTTTAGGTTCCTATTATGGATAGATGGTCGTTGAGGTTTGGGAGAAGCACTTGGTCATGTTGATTGAATGGAGATTATGAAATGCTCTAGCCAATTTTACTCGTAGTCAGATTGTAATGCATTTTTGGAAGCTAAATTTGAGAAATCACGTTCTATTCTGATTTAGAAATGAGCTGAGATTATTTTTCTGTATTATTTGAAGTTCCTTTTATGAATTCGACATGAATGTCGCCATCTATCTTTGGTTATTTCAATTACATAGAAAATGAGGAAGTGCCGAAAACGTTGCTTTCATCAGCTTTCCTCGCTCCTCGTTTGTTTCTGAACGGTGATTGCGAATCCTTTCTCTGACCACCCCAGCTCTGATGCTGACACGTCACTTTTGTTTAGGATTTCAGTTCCTATAATTTATTATTGGCGCTTCTATCTGGCTTTTATGTACCGACTCTCTGTTCAGGATTCCAGTCTACTCTGATCTTATTATATTGCATTACAATTCTCTTCTATTTATTCACAACATAAGAAACACATGGGGTTTTATTTAATTTTAATTGCTAAACTTCAAAGATGAAGTGTGTGGATTTCCAACAACGATTTAGAAATAAGATACTGAGAGAGAATTCCAATCTCTAACAGAAACTGAAATTCAAAATTTAAGACGTAAAAAAGAAATTTAAAAAAAAAAAAAAAAAGGGTATCTATTTACAACAGTGATTTATCACATTTTGCAGCTCAATTTCCAACAAGTAAAGCCCTTCGGTGTGAAAAATGAGGGAAGTAGAAGAGGATGGGTCAACAACATTCAGCTAATCAGCTAACTATTAAGAAAGAAGAGAGTACAAAATTTACATCAATGCCCTAAACCAGAACCCCAGCTAATCAATATGTAGCCTAACCTTTATTATTAAGCCTTAAGGTTTTGAAATAGAACCAAAAAAAAAACTGCAAGAACTTTCCTTTCCTTTTCTGCTGTTGGCTGCATGCAATGCAAATTGAGTATAAGGTAGATGAGGAGAATGGGTTAGCATCTTTGAGATGAAACAATGACTGATGACTGTTAATGTGTATCCTATTGCCCTAATTCATGAACTTCCGACAGTTTGGCGCTTTACATAGACATGGGACTTTGAATTCATCGGGTTCGTCAGGATCGAACAAGTAATCATACCTACCAAACCAAACAACAACACTTTCATTTAGAATCATTTAGAATCATTCGAACTCCACGAGAGAGCAAGTGCGTGTGCGTGTGCGTGAGAGAAAGATAGAGAAAGAGAGAGACGTTAGCTCCTCGCCAGCTGGGACATTAGCCTTGGCAATGAGCACAATCCGACTTTCATCATCCCCCACACTCATGATCCTTGCGTAGCAGTTGGGCATACACTGCACAGAGAATTCGAGACAGCCATCAGTAAACAAAACTTCAAGTATCAACCATTTCTAGCAAAACTTGATGGTTAACTTCTGCAAACAACTTACTGAATGGTTGATCAAGCGTGCTATATTTCCTTTGTCAGTGGCATCGACAACTACTTCTTCGCTAATCTTAAAAAGCTGTCAGATATATCACAACCAGTGTAAGTTGATATGCTGTTATCAAAATGATGTCTAAATATTTACAGATGTTTGAACTAACATTTTGTCTAGCCTACACTTGTGAAGCTTGGATTATAAAAACAAGAAGAACAGTTCATATAGAAACTTTGGTTTGTGTAATCATTTGTATAACTCTCCGTGGAGCTTGAAAGTTAACTTCATGTTCATGTAACTCGAACTTCTAAGATTCCGTGTGATATCCATATGGTTCTAAAAAATAAAACTTGTAAACACTAGTCCTACTAATAAGTTTCTTTTCAAAATCTTGAATTTGGCTAAGAAATCTTTTTTTTTTTTTTTTTT
>NW_019268527.1:5456347-5535405 GCF_002738365.1 Cucurbita moschata
AGAATTTTTTTTTTTTTTTTTTTTTTTCCCCTCATGGTGGTTGTGGTTGTTGTCTTCGATTAATAGCATTAAGTTCAAATTTGAAATTTAAAAAAAAAAAGGTAAGAGTCTAACATACATAGCAGTCTTTGCCCGCCGATCTGTACCGCGCCTCCCTCAGATCAGCAATAGTGCGCCTCACTTGTTCACCACGATATTCAAGAACCTGTGAACAAGACGGTTGAACATCATTGAGCATGCCACTTAAATCTCACAAGGAATAATGTTCAGTAACTGGTGACAAGCAATGACTCATCATGAAGTGCAATAGCATTGCATAACAAAAAGGCATCCAATTTACATGGCTCTATACCATTTCTCCTTCTTGAATGTTTCTACGTGCGAAAAGCCCCCATCCATGTATACCAGATCTACCAAAGCATACCCGGTCATTCTCCGTTCTCTGGAATTTCACGCCACACATGAGAAGAAAATCAGATACCAAACAAGGAAACATCATTTGTAGAAGAAAATGGAAGGAACTACCTGTAAGTGGTGCAATCGATCCCGAAATGAGGAAAATATCTTTGGTTCCTCAACCATCGGTAACTGCAAGGCAACAGCGAAGTAAACTTTATCCCGTTCTAAATGGAAGGGGGTCGGACAAATTCTGTATATACTTTAAATAAGGAAGAACTTTACGCTGAATGTATTAAGACTTTGTAATGCTTGTAAGGGATGACGGCGTGGCCCCATCACTTTGTGTATAACCGTTTCCTCTACCGTTCTCTAGTAGCAACAAAAGTAGAAGAAAGATTATTAAGGCAAATGTGGTGGGTCATATAAATAACTATATACTATACTTACAATCTGCACAACGTTTTCACCTTTACAATTGTTTTAACTAGAACCAACTTTATACTATACTTTTTTCGTTTCATTTCGTCTACGATTTCAGTCTCCATATCTCATCCCGAGCACTACGTACCATTTCATTATCACAACCGCTATAAGTTGGCTCAAGGAATACAAGTCGCAAAATAAAAAAAAAACTAAAGCAATCTAAGAGTAAATTAGATATGCAAAACATGGACTACCTTCTTCACACTGGTTGATCTTTTATAAACTTGACACCTTGCAGCAGAAAATGGCTCAAGCTCAGAAGTTTCAGATACTGCTTCTATTTCCTTTCTGCTAGATGAAATTAACCTCGAACCGGCTCTCTTCTTATTTTGAAGAAGGCTTTTAGTAGAAAATACACCAAGAGGAGTCTGTACGATAAGAACGGTATCCGGATTGGGAGCCCTAAATCAAGGTGAGATGAAAAATTACTATTGAGTAAAATGTGATCAGAAACCAAGCATCATGTGAAAACAACATAGGATGTTTCAAACAAACCCAAATTAGAAAGCAATACCTATGATAAGCACAATAAGATACCATTTTCGTGACTTGTCTACCATTCTTCTCCAGGCAGTGCAACTGCAAGAACACAAACTATTAGTATTAGACATCTAGTCTTTGCTAAAACATTACATGTGAAAAGGCTCATTTATAATGTCTATGAATTGGGATCGGGGTGGGTGAAGGGGGAGGGATACTGCAAAAGCACAAACTATTACTATTAGTAGGATTGGGCATAAGGCTTTGTTTCAAATATTGATTCAATTTACATAAACTTAAACTCGGAAACGAGAATCATAAATGGTTTGTAAAGCTGTAACTCAATGAATTAACAGCTTCATGCATAAACTTTTAACACCTAAAGAACAGCAAGAGAAGATGCATGCAAATACATCGAAAGAAAGCTATAAAACAAAAAGGAGATGATGCTTTTAGATCAATTAGCAGCATACAACTCAGAAAATGAAAATAAATTTCCAATAAGAGGTTAAAATGTATAGAGGTTGACCATCAACACAAGCTCAGACATATGAAGATTGAACAGTAGCATCCATTTACATGTTAAAGAGACAAAGAATACCTCCATGCAATAGCCTGCTCTTGATGCACACATAGCATGGTAGTAAGTAGAGCATTTGCAGCATTGCATGCATGAACCGTGAATTTGCTTACAGATCACACAAATCTGGAATTCATGAAGACGAGTATTTAGTGAAGATTAGGAAAAGTAAAGGAAAATCAAAAGCTTCGCAAGAACAGCGCAAAACACCATTAAAAAGTATAGACATTGAACCTTTACAAAAGAATTTGATGGGATACTCAAGATACCAAGAGCAGGTTCCATTTTCTCATCACTTGCAAAGGAGACTTCAGGCCTAAACCAAGCACAGGTAACATGAACCCATAATGTATCGACGTCTGTGGGCTTCAAGGCACCCCCTACACAATATAAAAATTATCAGCAGCAGGGTAAAGATATCACTTATGATTCAATACTGAAAACAAAAATGCACATGATTTGTGCAGGCCGTCAAAAGATCTATTGCAAGTGATATCCAGATAATCAAAAAACTATTCAGCGAAATGATCAGCCAGGATACTTGTGGAGATGAGATTTCGAGAGACTTGAAATAAATCGCAAGAGAAGAACTATATTATAAAGAGAACTTATCTAGCTTAATGCCAAATGTAAAGAGAATAATTACAGCAAACAAATTCATAACTTATTTGATCCACAAAATGAAGAAGACAAAACCTTTTACTGGACAGAGGCAACATTCCCGCTTAACATCAGGAGTTTCACACACTTTACAGACCCAAGATGTTAAATCCCGAACATTTCTAGCTCCATAGCATTCTTGATGAACTGCTATTTGACATCTGATACATTTTTTTCCACACCGAAAAAAAAAAGAATCAGTGATAATATATTTACAGAAACAGACTTGTTTTGGAACAAAGAGATCCAAGAAAACAAGTTATTCCAGAAGTCTCTTATAAAAAAAGTTATTGCAGAAGTCAGAACAAACATGCAATATTTAAAATGAAAGGGAATACCTGCTACTGAAATTTCAGTAGACAGGCACTTAATCTCAAAGGATGTAAAAGCCATGCAGAGGTTAAAGGGCTAGACCAAATATAAAAAATATTTAATATCAACCTACCAAATTGCCAAATTTCAGAGATGTAATTGAGAAAGAATGGGGCTTTTGGCCTGAATAATATTGTATTTGATACAGGTAATGAGACAGATAATCATATTTTTACAATACCTGTTGCAGATAATAATCTTATTGTAGTCCCAGTCTTCAACCCATCTACAGACAGCACATCTTTCTGTCGTCCATTTTGCATAAACAGGTTCATATTTCTCTGAGACAGCAAGAATGACAAAGTTAGTTTGGGTTATCAAAACTTGGAAGGCTAATGTAGCGCTAAACGCACTATTTTCCCCAGCAAAGAATATTACATCTCAAAAAGAGGAGCAAATGAAAATTCAGGTATACCCTGCAAAAAAGCGAGCAACTTTTGCCTTCGTTCTTTCATGGAAGGCCGTTTAGGATGCTTGACAGAAGCAGCACTTGCATGGTACTCGGCTAATTGCAGCATCTGCAAGGACAAGTAATATAATATTAGATTTTAATCTATGATAGAAGGAAATGATTTTGAGGACCAGCAACCAATTGAAGACTTGGGACCTCCAAAAATGGGTTTCAGAAGTAAAAATGCAAGCACAATGCAGCTATTGGTAAATAAAGCTAAACTGGGAAAGAATGCAACTTCATTACAACGTATCTGACCATATGGATGTTATCAATGAAATCTCAATACAAGTTCTTTTGGATCCTCCAGTTTGAAGTTTGTGGCTTCCTATTTGTTAGGAATGAAATGACTGAGGAGTTCGTTCCCCATCTACCGTTTAGGGAGAAGAGAGGTTTTGTGCAGCTAGGGGCCTGTGCTGTGTTTAGGGTGAGAGAAGGACCCTAGTGATGCTTGGTCCTTGTTAAGTTTAATGTTTCTCTTGGGGCATTCGAGATGAGGTTATTTTGTATTATTCTTTAGGTCTTGTTTTACTTGATTGAAGCCTTTTTTTTTTTGTAGTGAAGTTCCTTAGATGCCCGTGCATTCTTTTATTTTTTCTCAATGAAAGTTCTGTTCTTCATTAAAAAAAATAATAAAAATAAATAAAAATAAATAAAAAAAAGATTTCCATACAAGTATTCTTTCAACTGTACTGGTATGAATTTGTTATTTAGAAGACTATGGTCCCCTGAAAATCATAAGAGAGGCCATAAGCAATATGCATGAATGAAATGAAGAGTGGCACTTACCCATTGTTCTAGGGGCAGCATGGAACCTTTTACCCTCACACTCGTCTTCCAATTCCTCGACTTAGATCCAGTATGCCGTTCCCACTCACTAAGTGCTTGTTTTTCTGTCCCGCAAGAACCACACTTGCACACAACTCTGCAAAGAAACACAAAAGTGAACTAGCATCAACAGCATTAACATATACCTCACCTTCTTAACCCCCAACCGCACTGAAAAAAGTAGAAGAAAAAAGGGGGGAAAACATAACAAAAGGAAGGACTAGATTGAGTCAATATAAGCTTACAAGTGAAGACTTGGAAAATAAGTGCCTTCCACACCATTGCAGAGCACATTAACTTTGTTAGAATGAACCGTTCGTTCATTATCCGTGTTCCCTCTATAAGCAAAACTAACAATCATCAGAAGTTATTAATAGCAGAACTTATCTACTTCAGTATTACAGAACTAATACAAAGTAAAATAGTTGAACCAAGTAATAATATAACCAAAAGATAATTTACAAAATAAATAAATAAATGCTAAGCTGAATTACTTGACTTTGGGTCGTGATTTTTCTGAATCTGATAGCTCAAAATCAAATTTTACTTTGCATGTAGGGCAGAAATAATCAGTACTTCCAAGATCCTGAAAGAACAAAAATTACTTAGATGAGGGATGAGAGAGAGAGAGAGAGAGAGAGAGAGAGAGAGAGAGAAAGCATGATGAACAAACCTTGAACAGGTTGCTTGAAATTTTGTCACACGCTGCATGCACCCATACTTTACAACCATCACAACGAACCTATCACATACAGGGTTTGGGAGATAAACAAAATTGCCTTCATCTTTAAGAACAATGATAAAAGTCAAAACCATAGTTCGCTAGCATGTTCACGTACCCAACTACCACTATCTGAATGATTCCAAATCTTTTTGCATATGCCGCAATAATGTTTTGAATTCGTTAACTGAAGAAAATAGTAATTTTTAATTTTAGCACGAAGAAACCACAACATGGTACAGATTTGAATTTAATACCAATATTGCGGGTAGAAAGCTCAAGTCAAAAGAAATTCTTCCAAGGAAGGCATGTTATACATACCCTTGTGCATGATTTACATAAAAATTGACTTCCAGGAGGTGAAGCCTTCATTTTCTTCACCAATTTTACAGGAAGTGTTTGGCCACAACCCTCACAATGCCGTCCATCTTTCTTTGCATATATTTCCTGCGTATAGTAATCAACTTGTTGTTGTACAACGGTGGGGAGCAAACTCATTTATTCAATCACCAATTTATCTACTTGCAAATAGAATATATCTTTCATAGAACAAATGAAAAAGGAGTGGCTAGACGCCTACAAAAGCCAAAAGACCTGCTAAAAATTCCTCCAATCAATAACAACCAAAAGACAAATCACAATTACAAAAACTTCGATGAAGACAACTTCAATTAGTGGAAGCCAAAACAATGCTATCCAACCAAAATTATAATCCTTGCTTACTCCTAGAAAGATTGCAATTGTGAGAAAGGGAAAGCCCAAAGAGGATAATATCTGCTAGTGATGGGTTTGGGCTGTTACAACAATCTTTCCAAATTTTCCAAAGGATGGATTAAACCTAATTAGATCAAAGGATCCGGGCTTTTACTAGAGATTATTTCCACAAAAAGCTACTTCAGACCTTCACATATTGAGGGAAGGCACAGCCTGCTGGTCCCTCCTAAATTCTCTGAAGAATTTATGCATGACAAAAGAGCTCACCAAATTCCTAAAACAGCTAGAAAGCCAACGGAAGATCACCCAATTTGCTTGAAAGGGACAAACAAGTATCACTCAAGAATTTTGGTCAGCTAGCTCTTCTACTTCTATACCTTACTCTCTTGCTTTCCACGAAGATGACATCTTTTGGGCAGTACCAACCTCCTCTGGATATTGGGTTATCTTTCCTTCTCTGTCTCCCCGCACCCTCCATTAAAAAAAAGAACAAAAACTGTGCTTGCATCGTTACTTACTCTGTTCGGTCTCTCATGATGGATCTAGTTTCATGGAAGACTACAGAACAAACAGCTAAATAGATTTTTCCATAACATTTACGTTCCTCTTCAAGGTTGCATCTTTTCTCACACTTGAAAACAGAGTATTATTACATAAATGAAGTATCAACCTCTGAAAATTTACAAATAAAAAATGCAAGTTTTGTATTGGTTCCTCTCTATACTCTCTAAACCTACTTCACGATGCACACATATGAAACAGAAGCATTACGCCAGAAATCAATCAGCCAAACTGTAGGGCTTAAGAGAAGATCCGAAGTTAACACAAACATTTAATGGAGTATTCTACCGAGTGGAGGTTTCTTACATCGGATGTTTCTTGTTAATAAAAAAAGGAAAGAACGCAGTGAATGAAAGAAAATAAAATAGCAGTACCTTAATCCAGCTAGTCCACTTAGGAGGAGAATGGCAATCAGGATCCTGGTTAGAACCAGTAGCTTCCTGAGTCCCTCGGAA
This sequence comes from Cucurbita moschata, assembly GCF_002738365.1. NCBI lineage: Eukaryota > Viridiplantae > Streptophyta > Magnoliopsida > Cucurbitales > Cucurbitaceae > Cucurbita > Cucurbita moschata. Next base: position 5,463,052 of record NW_019268527.1, read on the forward strand.
AAGGAATTCATCAGCAATCGTATTTCCAGCTGCCATATTAATATCTGCAATCAATTTCTCTGTAAAACCACGTTCTGCAAGAAATGCTTCCTCTATTGCAATCTGGAACTCGTTAGGTTTGAATCTATCCAGTTCTGGCTGTCCTTGGAACCTAGAACATGAAAAATTTGACTGAGTATGGAGTTCAGTTCATATGAATTGTTGTAAACAGTAACTGAAAACCTATACCTGTCTACAAAATCCATAAATGGAAAGATCATCCCTCGCCTCACCCATGCATAATCCTGCTCATGATCATTGAAATTTTCACAAAAGAGAGTCACATTCTTCTATAAATAGAAACAAAGGGACTATAACGCTGTTTTCAATTAAATAAAAACTTGTAAATAGTTATAGCCATACCCTTTGATTTTCGTTCCCTGAATATCCAAAGAACATAATGCAAGCTGCATCTGCAACACAAGCTCTCAAAACTAGTTCAGGTGCCTGAGTTATAGGATCGATGACAATGGCAGGCCAAAAGGGCTCCTTCCTCCCTGTCTTTGCCCATACAATATCACCTGAATAGAAGTCTTCAGGTCCATATAAACCATCCTTGGGTTTAGTCTCCTTTGGACTTGCATCTTCACCAACTACATCAACTGGGAACTTCTCATCTTCAACAACAGTCTCGTGTACGGAAGTTAGTGAACTACGAGAGCTCGAATACTTCCTGAAATCGAAATTCTTGAACTCCATACCCGCTTGTTCATCTTCCTCCTCTTCACAAAATGCTGGGCACTTCACGAACTTGAGACCCAATTTCTCACCGTTCTGTACTTTCTTGGCGGTCCCATTACAAATTCTAGGAGTCTTGAAACTGAATTTCTCCTTCTTACACTTGAATTCCTCATCGAAACTGTAATCGCGCAAGCTAGTCTTGCTGTCTTTCTTCCAATTCTCGATAACAGAATCGTTGAATCGAGAAGGAAGAACCTGAACCCGACCTCTCGAAGTTCTCACGAGGGGCGGTCGTGGGACCTCGGCCGGCCGTTTCGTAGCTTCCCTTGCTAATGATTCTCGGCTGTTGGACTTGGACTCCATTTCCATGGCGGAACAAGATATCTGGGTAGCCCACGAGGGCGTAATCCCCTTGTTGTTGGTGCCGAGAATGTGGTGAAGATTCAGAGGGATTATTCCAGCGGCAACCTCGCCGAGAAGATGAAGTGGGTAATAACCATTTAGCTTTCTCTTCTTCCTGGCGGCGGAGGTCTCGTCGTCTTCAGCAAGCGAGTCGGCGAGTTTACACCGTTTGAGATTCGGCATTTGGGATTTGAGATTGCGTTTGATTATCATTTTGTCCGAATGATAAACAAAATTTCAGTTCATAAAACTGCAACCCCTTAATGGTAATTGGAGGTTTACATTTAAGAGTAAAAACCCAAGTCGCGAAATTCACATAAAACCCTTTTCCCCTCAAATTGGGGCGAGAACAGAGCAATGGAAAAACAATTGAACAGTGAAATAGCACTCGAAAAGGACGGGGGAAAGAGAAACGAAAATCCGAGACCAAAATCAAAGGAGGGAAATTGGGTTGTTCGCGAAGAGGGAAAAGAAACGAAGCAATCGAATTCCCAGAGGCTGAATGAATAGGGATCTGTTCGAAGGGAAGGGAAGGGAAGGGAAGGGAAGGAAAGGAAACTCCCTTTCTCTTTCTCTCTCTCTCTCTCTAACTGGGTCAGAGCATAGAAGGCAGAAGGGGAGAGAGAAAGAGAGGTAATATTTAATAATAATTACTCATTCTAATCGAAAATAAATAATCCTCTGTTTCTTTTTGGGTTGTCAAATATAATGGTTTTGGAGGCAGAAAAACAACACAATCCATATGAGAAGAGAGAGAAATGGGGATCGGCGTTGGTTTGGTTCCAAATTTTCTTCACTTCTCTTATAGTCTTTGAACCACCATTATGTACTTCGTTTTTGTTTCGACGCAGAATGTGGAGTCGTCACGGTGCTCACCAACGCTTCATCTTTTCTTCCTTTTTTCTTATGTGCTGCGCAGCCAAACTGCTCAAACACACCAAATCAAGTCAACCAAATTTGTTCCCAAGTTCGTGACTTTAGTGGATAGCTTCATGGATGAATCACTATCTGAAGTTACGGAGAGCTGACAGAGAGAGAGGAAGACAGGAACTTGATGGTGTCTGCAATGGGGGAGACTGGAATTGAGAATTTCCCACCATTTTCTTTGAAGGGTATTCTCGTATTTTTGTGTTCATTATTAAACCCTTTAATGGAGTTGACCCTCCAAAAGAAACGACTCTTTATTCCTTGGGGGAAAAAAATCAGTAAAAATTGCTTCTTTGTGTGCCCCTGTTTTTAAGATCATAATTTGCTAAAAACAATTGAAGCAAGGAGGTTAAATTTGGGAAGAGAATGAAAACGTAGGAGAGGTTAAAAAACGACGCCGTTTTCTTTCTTTCTTTCTTTCTGTGCTGTCGTTCTGAGACGACCTCAGTTCCAACGTCAATGTCGGATCACGTGAAGTAAGAATGAAAAATAAGAACACACCACATGAACCTTCACTTCACTCAATGCTTTCGGTTTCTTCTTGTCTTTGTGTAGTTTTGTAGTTTTCTTGAAAATCCAGAGACCCTTCGAAGGGAACAAGAAGATGAAAGGAGAATCCTTTCCGTTGTCTTCCCACAAATTCGTATTTCATTTGAAAGCAAGGAAATGAGTTAAGAACAAAAGTATTGTTTGAAACTGATAGCTGTGAACAAAAATGGAGTCACAGAGAGTGGTACACAGCATTGGAAGAAGATGAAAGAAGTGCAGTGATTGTCTCCTTGCTTGAGAAAGGAAGCAGGAACTGGGAAGTAAGGAAGCAGGAAGCAGGGGGGGAGATATGGAGCCTGACATCACAATTCTTTATGCTTTGTCTGGTCCTGGACTGTTACCATTTGGACCAATCACCAGTTTTTATGTCATCTGCTTAGGACAACAAAGGGAATTCATTTATATACAATAATGTCCAGGACTCCAAATAAGTTACTAACCATCTCCCACATCCAGGGAGGTGTTTTCTGCAATGAAATCACAGCACAAGTTAGTCCATGTGAACTATCGTCCAGTACAAAAGAAGTTATTAAATGATGAATCGTTACGCTAATGCCCAATCAATGCATTCACTTACTTTCCAAATTGGGTTGGATTGAGTTAGAATTGAAAATTAAGTTGAGGTACACAAAACCCAATTGAGTTTGTTCGGGTCTTGAGTCCACTATGTTGAATGGACTCAACCCATAAGATATCCAAGCATCTCTCATCCAAATTAATTCTAAAACCAAACGTCTAACACCCCAAATCTACTTTTAAAGAGATTGTCCTCTACTTCCAGATTTTCTCTTTTTAACTTTCCTTCGATGTTTTTAAAACGCGTATGTTAGGAAAAGGTTTTCACACTTTTGTAAACAATGTTTTGTTCTCCTCCCCAACCATGGAGATCTCACAATCTACCCCCCTTTGGGGCCCAACGTCCTCATTGGAACTTGTTCCTCTCTTCAGGAGATGTGAGACCCTCCCTCCAGTCCACCCCCTATCAGGCCAACGTCCTTGCTGGCACACCGTCTCATGTCCATCCCCTTTGGGGCTCAGTTTTCTCGACACATCGTTCGATGTCTAGCTCTAATACTATTTATAACGGTCCAAGTCCACCGCAGTCAGTGAGTTGAACTTTTTCTTTTGGGCTAAACCTTTAGGTAAACGTTTCCACACTCTTATAAATAAACGCCCTTATAAATAATGTTTTGTTGTCCTCCAGAACTGAGTGGGATTTCACAAAATCTATCCTAAGGTCAGGTTAATTGTTTGAAGATTCTTGGTTGAAGATATATTTGACAAAGTAGGCTTAGTTCTATCACCCGAACAGCACAGCACGTCCATCTCATACAAACTTAATAAACAAACAACTTTTATTTCCTATTTTATTCAACGGATGATATATATATATACACAAATGTAGGCAACCATTCTAGTGTACAAAAGATAGTAATACAAATCATAATATGACAAAATACCCTACAGCCTTCTTGGTTTGTGGATTTTATTGAGTGAGATTCAATCTGAACTTTCCACAAACATAAACTCTATGGCTTCTTCTCAACTCTCCCACCTCATCTTCACAACAAGCTTCTCATGCCTATATTGCTTTTCATTCTTATTTTTCTCATAGAAACAGCATTGAGAGTGAGCTACTGCCCTTGACACTTCAGTTTCGTCCGTCTTCGCAAACCTTCCACGGATCCTAGGTTGACTGTCTGCAAGAGCCTTCCTACAAGCATACTGAAAACCAGACCATACAATGAAATTTATGAACAACAATTCACCAAGATTAGATACTGTATATGCAAGAATATGTGTGTAAGATCCCACAACTTAGTTGTTGGTAAGGAGAACGAAACAATCTTTATAAGGGTGTGGAAACTTCTCTAGATGTGTTTAAAAAACTTGGAGGGAAAGCCCAAAGAGAACATATCTGCTAGCGGTGGGCTTGGGCCGTTATGAATAGTATCACAGCCAGGCATCAACGATGTGCCAACGAGGAGGCTAAGCTCCGAAGGGAGATGGACACGAAGAGGTGTGCCAACGAGGAGGCTAGGCCCCAAAAGGAGGTGGACACGAAGGGGGTGGATTGGGGGGGTCCCACATCGATTGAAGAAAGGAATGAGTGTCAGTGAGGACACTGGGCAGAAGGAGGGTAGATTGTGAGATCCCACGTTGGTTGGGAAGGAGAACGAAACATTCTTAATAAGGATGTGGAAACCTCTGCTTAGCATACGCGTTTTGAAAACCTTAAGGAAAACCTGAAAGGGAAAGCCCAACGGAGACAATATCTACTAACGGGGGGTTTGGGTGGGGATTACATGCATACAGGCCTAGAGTGGGAGTTCCTGAAAGGGCTTTGATAAGTTTCTGATGATTTGAAATGAAAGGTAACATTCTGTTTTCTTTTTACCTTGATCTTTCTCCCAAAATTCCTCTTTGTCTTCTTGTTCCTGTGAATGTTTGCTGAATCACCACACCTCAATGGGGTGAGAGTTCTCTTATTTATAATTATTTTCAGAATACAGAAATATGGTAAATTACAAATATTATGGAAATAGTAATAAAAGGAAAGAATAATAAATGAATGCAATATATTTGCCTTTAATAAGAGGGCAAATATGGTAACCCGTAATGTAAGGCAAATATCTAGATATTTGCCTTATAGTGACGGTCAACTATCCTTAACACCCCCCCGCAAGCTGAGCGTCGGATTTGAACGAACGTAAAGCTTGGATCTGAAAAATTCAAAGAGAGGTCGAGAAATACTCTTTGTGAAGATGTCAGCAACTTGGAGATGAGAGGGTACATATTGTGTGCGAAGTTTGCCAGCGATAACAAGTTCTCGAAGGAAATGATAATCTAGTTCAACATGTTTGGCCCGCTTGTGAGAAACGGGATTAGAGCTCAAAAAAATAGCACTTTTGTTGTCACATAAGAGTAAGGGCTGCTTTGAAATAGGGACCTTGAGGTCATGCAAAAGATGCGTAACCCAAAGAAGTTCAGCAGCGGTTGTGGCAAGAGCACGATACTCAGATTCACAGCTGGAGCGTGAGACAGTAGGTTGCTTTTTGGCACTCCAAGAAACCAGATTGTTACCAAGATAAATAGAATAGCCGGATGTAGAACGACGAGTATCGGGACAACCAGCCCAGTCAGCATCCGAATAAGCGACTAGCGTACTAGGAACATTGGATGGACGAAAGGTAAGACCAAAGTGGAGTGTTCCTTTGACATAGCGAAGAATACGTTTGACAGCAAGAAAGTGATCTGCAGTAGGGGCATGCAAGAATTGACTGACAGAATTGACAGCATAGGCAATATCTGGACGCGTAATAGTCAAGTACTGAAGGGCGCCAACAAGAGATCTGTAGAGAGTAGGATCAGAGAAAGGAGAACCATCAGCAGTCAAGTGTTGAGAAACAACCATAGGAGTGTGAACTGGTTTGCTATCGAGCAACTGAGCACGAGTAAGAATATCTCGAGCATATTTTAACTGACTAATAAAGAGACCATCAGGAGTGGGTGAAGCTTCAAGACCAAGAAAGTAACTGAGAGAACCCAAATCTTTGGTAGCAAACTCAGAATGAAGCTTGCGAGTAAAGCTGTCAATAAGAGATGAGTTGTTGCCGGTAACAATAATGTCATCAACATAAAGAAGCAAATAGATAATGTTAGATTGCTGATGAAAGACAAAAAGGGACGTGTCAGCGCGACTGCAAGAAAACCCAAGTGTGAGAAGAAATGAGCTAAAACGCTGAAACCAAGCACGAGGAGCTTGCTTTAAACCATAGAGGGCTTTCTTTAATAGACAAACATGAGTGGGAAATCGAGGATCAATATACCCAGGAGGTTGTTCCATATGAACACGTTCAATAAGAGTTCCATTGAGAAAAGCATTCTTGACATCAAGTTGTCGAAGAGGCCATTTATTTGTGACTGCAATAGAAAGCACAACACGGACAGTGGTAGCTTTGACAACCGGACTGAAAGTGTCAGTGTAGTCAAGACCAGGAACCTGAGTATAACCTTTGGCAACAAGACGAGCCTTGAAACGCTCGACAGATCCATCAGGCAAATATTTAATACGAAACACCCATTTAGAGCCCACGATGTTGGTGTTAGCAGGGCGAGGAACCAAAGTCCAAGTATCATTTTGTTGTAATGCTTGAATTTCTTCATCCATGGCAGCCACCCAAGCAGGATTCTTAGCCGCAGATTTGAATCCTTTTGGCTCAGTGGATGCAAGAAGAGCAGAAAGAAGTCCAGATGAGCCCAAAATACCAAGATTTGCTGGATGACGAGTCTTGAATATACCAGCTTTGGCTCGTGTGATCATAGGATGAGTGCCCAAAGAAGAGAAATCAACAGGAGGTTCAATAGAGGTCGAATTAGAAGTCGAAGGTGGCAAAGTGGAACCTGCAAGAGAAGTATCAACCTGCACAGACTCATCTACAAGGTCAGAACAAATATCACACGGGGATGAACTGGATCGAGGAGTTTGCGGTGATGAAGTGGTAGGGGGGGATGAATCAATATGATGAAAATGTGGTTCTAAGAAATTTGAAATAGGAATAGAGGAAAGAGGTTGGGTCTGGGAGCTAGGGATAGCAGGAAAGTGGGTTTCATCAAATTGAGCATGACAGGTGATATATAGCTTAGTGGTGGCCGGATCAAGACAGCGAAACCCTTTATGAGCAGGACTATAACCCAAAAAAATACAAGGAATGCTGCGGGGAGAAAGCTTGTTAGGCATATAATCACGCAAATAAGGATAAACACGACAACCAAAGGGATGAAAATTGTCATAATGTGGAGTGTAGCCATAAAGGAGTTCAAAGGGTGACTTACCTCCAAGAAGTGGAGTAGGCAACCGGTTGATAATATAAGCTGCAGTGCTGAAGGCGTCAACCCAAAAACGAGAAGAAAGATGAGAGTGAAAGAGAAGGGCCAAGCCAGTCTCAGTCACATGACGATGTTTTCTCTCAGCACGACCATTTTGAGCAGGTGTATATGGACAAGAGAGTTGATGGTGGATGCCAGAATTACGTAAATGAGTTTTGAAACAAGTATTAGTAAATTCGGTACCACCATCACTTTGAAATACCTTGATACGAGAAGAATATTGATTTTCCACAAATTTTTGAAATTGAAGAAAAATATCAAAAAAATCAGATTTAAATTTTAAAGGGTAAAACCAAGTGAATCGAGAATAATCATCAATAAAAATAACATAATAAAGGAAACCCGAATTTGATTTGACGGGAGAAGGACCCCAAAGATCACAATGAATAAGATCTAACACATGAGACGACCTACGTTCATTGCGGGAATAAGGCAATCGATGACTTTTTGCAAGCTGACAGGTATTACATAATGATGGAGAAGGCAATAAAGACGTAAGAGAAAGATGACCTTTTCTATTTAAAAAAGAAATAACAGAATGATTCACATGACCTAGACGAGCATGCCATAAATCATATGAAGCACGTAAAGATTTGTTTCTAAGGGCTGAAATAAAAGCAGAGTTGCCGCGCTCCAGCACATATAGCCCTCCATCTCTTTTACCGGTTGCCACCACCCTTCCTGTTTGACGATTCTGGATAGTAATAAGATTATTAGTAAATGTAACGGAGAGAGGAAAATCAGACGTTAATTTACTTGGAGGAAGAAAGCTTTTCTAGGCGTTCCTCGTTGATACAATTGCTGAACAAGGGTCGTTGGAAGGAAGAATGGATCATGCCTATCTTGTCATTGCCGAGTGTCTGCAGCCCAAAAAAAAAAGAAAACAAAAAATTAAAGATCTATCAAGTCCAAAGCCTAGAAACAACTGACCATTGTTGTAACATGTCTTACCTTGATATCTCCTTCACTAAATGCTCTCCTCATCCCATAAACAGAACTGAAATCCATGCCAGGGAAATCTATTAAACTTGGCTTGACGGTAGGTTCTTTCAACAAATCCATTGAGCTTAACCCCCCCGAGCTGGTACTTTTCTGGATCGAGACATCAGGGAGTGGCTTGTTTTCCGGAATTTGATTTTCTTCTGGGTACAGTACTGGAATATCAATGTTCAGGGCTTCAGGCAGTGGTCTTTCTAATGCAGCTTTTTCCAAGAGATCCTTTTCACACTCATAATATACCTCATTTAGCAGCTGGTCATTTTGAAGCGATTGAAAGTCTGCAACTTTTAGTCCTTCAGGAGAGATGACTTCTTCAGCACAAGACATCATTGAAATGGCTGCCATCACAGGATCAAGACCTATGAAAGTGTCTTCAACAAATGGCTGTGGTTGTGGGGCTTCAAACAGATCTCCTTCCCCACCCATGTCATATTCACAGATTGTGGATATCTGCATTATATTTGAAACATGCTCATAAATTTAAGCTATGGCGATGCAACCAAAAAACTATCAGAAACCATGGTATTTGAAAGTCAGTTCGGTTAAGTTTCAGGCAAAAAGGGAAAGGAAATAGAAGTGATAAGTTAAGCATTTAGGGTAACAATAGGAAAAATGGTTGAGCTAATTGGAGTAGGTTTTTAAGAGGTGTTGTTAAAGGTCCAAAGGCATCCTTAGTTTCTTTTTCCACAATCAGATTCCGCACTTTTAGCCAGCCAGAGAGGATCCAGAGCGCACTTTTCAGGCTGAATTTCCCTTTTTCCCTTTACTTTGTGTGGAGGGTTTTTGTTCCAAATGGAAGTTGTTGCAAAATAACGAAGGTGGAGATTTTGTTCTCTCACAAGCATTTTCACAAACGGTAGGAGAGCAAGTGAAGTGTACCTAACAGAATGAGACAAGAAAAGAAAGAAAAAAAACAAAGGAATGGAAGAAGGCCTGTAGAACACGAAACCCCAAAACTGAAAAAGAAGAGTTTAAGCCCATTATATTCCTTCCTATTTCCACAAATAATTTTGGACATCCAGCATGAAAAGCAGCACAGAAATATTGTCATTACAAAATGTCTGTTGACGAAAAGAAAAAAGTGATAAAAGAAAGAATTCCTTTTATCGGCTTTCTTTTCACATCCATTCCACTAATATCGCCATGTACCACTTACCAACACATGCCTACCAAAATTCCCCTCCATCTTCTTTCCCATTATCCAAATCAACACAAAAATTGCCATGGAACCCAATTTCCATACAAACTCAGGTTCATTATAAGCTCATATCTTCCCTTAAGCAAAAAGGAGAGAAATTAAAGCTTCGAAGTTCAAAATGAAGAACACCCAATATTGAAATGTGAAATTCTGGAGCAAATCAGCTTCAAACAGTGCAAAGAAAATGCTAAGCAGAAGAACCCAGAAACAGCAATAAGCAAAAACAGAGAGATGGAGGGAAGTAGTAGTACCATTGGAGAAGAACATGGGTGGTGGGTTTTGCAAAACTCCTCGAGCTGCTGGACCTGGGAGAAGTTCTGAAAGTGAGGAAAGAAAACCCCAATATCCTCGAACATTTTGAGTGCCCAATGAAATCGAAATCTCTTAAAACTTGAAGAAAATCGGCGCAAATGTTGAGAAGAGAAGCAGAGTGGCAAAAAACAGAGCAGCCGAAAAGAAGAGAAAGAAAAGGGTGTAAATGGGTTTGTTTTGGAGGTGAGAAACTGAGGAATTTATACTGAGAAGTTAATTTGATGACTGAATTTAAAGCACCCATTTGATTATGATGTAATCAGGTTTCCCCACAACACATATAACGACAAAACAAAACAAAACAAATAAAATAAAATAAAATACCTCAATTTTTTAATATTTCTTTTCTTTTTTTTAATTGAATAAAACTAAAAATGATTTGTATTTTCAATGGTATTTGACGTTTGTATGATTATTTGTTTTTTTTTTTTTTCCCTAAAAAAGTCAGACCTCTACAATAACCGACGTTTTACTAATTTATTCAATTTATTTTATTAATCCTCAACAATTAAATTTTTTACATATTTTGTTTAAATATAATGTATAGATTGGATAATATGTATTTTTTTTTATTAAAAAAAAAAAGTTAATTTTCTTGGAAGCAGATGAAGGTGAGTTGTGGACAGCCTAAAGAATATGGGTCCAATAGTAATATATTCACGCGCTAATGTGGAGCGTGGGGATGCTGATCGTCCATTCTCATTTATATGAAGGAACCCATTTTCTCTCTATATTTCTTTTTTTTTTTTCTTTTTTTCTTTTTAATTCACTTTCTTGGTATTACATAATTTATCCTAATTTCACATTTTTTATTTGAGTGGTGATCCCATGTGAAAAGTAATGCATGAATTAACTGGGTCTAATTCTATATTGAAATAAAGATGTTAGTATGTGGAGATAATCTTTACTCTGGTAGGAGTATAGGGAGGGATTAAATATTAAATCTGAATTTGAGGAGGAGTTAGATGGGAAGGTAGGATAAGCGTGAATTTAGTTTTTAATATCCTTTAAAAAAAGTAGACAAAATGAGTAATTTAGAGACGGAATCTTTCTAGAAATAGAAAGTTTGGTATAGTTTGATGGGAGGTAGAGTGATAATTAGCAGCGAAAAGGTCCTTGGGATGGGCATTTGGGAATATCATGTATTTCTTCTTATAACTAACTCATAAGCATTCAACAACCCCATAAAAGATTTTGATGTCTCCATATTAAAAGAAACAACGTGGACAATATAAAAAAAAAAAAAAAAAACAAATAAAATAGTACATTTGAACTACATTATCACATTTTTTTCTTAAAATTATTTTGGAACCAATTAAAAATGGAATGGATAATTATTGTTTTACAATATGGTTTGAGACATAAGAACCAATAATTAAGATAAGATGTTACTATTTTTTGTGGCATGGAAAAGGCCAAAACAAAAGAAAAGGAAATGCACAAACAAAAATAAAAGATAAGTAAAAAGAGACAAATAATTAGTTTCCAATTTCATCTAATTGTTTACTCTTAAATAAGATTTAAGGTGCAAAGCTAAACAAAGTTTCATTTACATGGAATTCTGTAGCACCCGTGTTGGTGTTGAAAAAGAGTGACCTAGCAATGTAAGGTATGTAATATAATGCATTAGGGTTTGATAGTTAATTGCAGTTAAGAGGTATATTTAATTCAAGTTTTGCATTTGAGAAAGAAAAAGTAAGGTGAAAAGATGCAAGAAACCCACTCAAAGAAATTGTGGAAAATAAAATAAAATAAAATAATAATGAGTATTAGAATGAGAATAATAAATAAAATAAAATAAAATAATAAACAACAAGAAAGAGTGGTGTGAAAAGATGAAATTCTTTTTTTGGTTTAGCCAATACGGAAAAAAGAAATGGAAAACCTTGAAATTCCCATATTCGGAAACCCAATAAAATAAATAAAAACAAATACTACCTCATTCATTTATTCTAATAAATAAATAAATAAATGGCTCATTTTTTTTCTTTTATTTGGTTGTTTTTTTTTTTTTTTTAAATGAAATTTTAAATTTTAAATTCAATGCCAAAAGTACTAAAACATTTAGTACTATTGTACGCATGTCCCTCAAATTTGATGTTTTTTTTTTTTTTCTTTTAAATTTTCGAATATGTTCTTTTTCTCTCTCTCTCGGTTTCTTTTTTTTTCTTTTAAAAAGAAAATTTGGGCGTAAAAGGATTTCCAATAAGAAAAAAAGAAGAGCCAAATTTGGGTGCTGAAAATTTAGTTGGCATTTAGAGGTTGACTTTCACTTAAATAAAAGAGAATTAATATTCTGTTTAATAAGAATTTTGTTTCCAACCTTTAGATTTTTATTTATCTTTTTTGGAGAAAATATTTAAATTATATAAAAAAAAAAAGTTAATATTTTAATTTGAGTAAAATAAAAAATAAAAAGGCAATTAATTATTGGGGGAAATAGGGAACGGAGAATTTGTTGTTTTTTGGTTGAAAAGATTGAATTAATGAAAGGAAGAAACAGGTGGGATGTGATAGATTCATAGTGCTTGTCTTTTCTTACACCAATTCAATTAATTATATATTACTTTATTTATTTTAGAAGTTGACATGGAATAATTTTAAAAAAGAAATGGTTAGTGGGGTTCATTGTCAAAAACCTCTGTACTGAAGCTGCTGTTGTTGTTGTTCTTGTTGTTGGTTATTAATGGAATAATGTCTGTGATGTGTTTACCTACTTTACACTTAACCAACTCATTTTTCTAATCTTTATCAATTTCTCAAACTTCAATTATTTCCCTTTTTTTTCCGACTATAATCTCACCAACCATATAATTGATTAGAGTTAAACCATGTATTTAACCATAGCATAATAATACAAATGGGTGTTAATCATATTAATACAATGCTTTCATATTGATATGATATGATTGAGACATTAAGACGAGAATAAATAAACTTTTTGCTCACTATTTAATAAAATGTGCGTATCCAAATGCAACTTGCCATAAATCAACTCCTTGATTTGTATTATTGAGAAATAAACGTGTGAGATTTGACTTAGGAGTTGAAATTAAAAATATGAAAAAAACTTGTTTAACTTATTTTTATGATTAATCAAAGTTAAAAGAATGGAAATTTTGTTTGTAATAAAGTATTTTTGTTTTAGTGTAATCATTATTAACATAAAATATTTTTAATACTAAAAAATTTAAAAATATATATTTTTTTAAGTAATAATTTAGAGTCGAAGGAGAAGGTTTGAAAATATATATATGTTCACATTTTGAAAATTACAAGTCTTAGAGGCCACCCTTTGGTTGGATTCACAAGAATAATTTGCCTATAAATCTAAACCATCCAATTCCACTCTCTTTCTGCACATTTTAGACACCCAAATTTACATTCAAACTCTCATAGATCAATCAACATTTTGCATTAAATCCTTCATTTTCAATAATAACCAACCTATTCTTTTCTTTTTCAACAATTATTATAAAAAAAAAATTCCATAATTAATTGAGATTAGTGATCACAAAATTTAATTTGATCCCCAAATTGCAAAATTAATTGAACTTGATTATGAAACAAACCTACAAACTAACAAATTATTTTTGTTTAGATGACGTGCCTTCATTTTCATGACTGAAGCTAGTTTTGGTCCCAATCGACCTATTGAATAGGTCAATTATACATTTTTTTTAATTTTAATAATTTTAAAAGTTGAATGAATGTACGTTCGTTAGATGTACTCTGATCGTTGGTAGTCAGATCTCTGTGATGTCTAAATCAACTTTTGAGAAGAATAAATTTGGTATAAAAAAACAGAAAAAAAAAAAAAAAAGAGAGAGGAAATAGGTGGCATTGCAACACAATGGAATGGGGATGAAAAATGTAGTAATTAATTGCCATTTGAAAACGCAACGAAATGTGGCAGCATAGCACTGGCTGAAGGTCCTCGTGACCAAAATAATATTGGAATTGTGTTCTATGCGGGGACAAGATGGAGCTGTCCTAGAATGGAACAAACTCGTCTCTCTCCCAAACACCTCCTTTACCTCGTCATCCGCATTCATTATTATGCCTCCCACGTGTCAACCCTACACACGCTTTCCTCGCTTTTCTAGGAACTAAGATTGCTTCCTTTTATATATATACACACACATATACGCTAAGCCATATTTTAATATTGCAATATAAATAATTTAAATTTGTATTTACAATAAAAGCAATGCTAAAAGTTAGCCAATTTTTTTTTTTCAAGTTTAATCCATACAAATATCTTAATTACCACAAATTTCCATTTCAAACATTTTTTTCTTTAAATAAAGATAATATTGTAACTTTTAAAATAATATGAATATTTTTAAAGTTGACTATAATTTTGTACCAAATTAAATATAAAAGAAAAAAATCTAGAATTTTTTAATTTATTTTAAAAAATAGATGATTATTTGAAAATATTAAAAAAGAGAAAATGATTGTATTTTAAGAAAATTTGTTAGAATTATTAATGTAATGAAAGGAAGCTTTGAATTGTAGGGAAGAGCAACACTAATAATAAGGGAAAGTAAGTAATATATTAAGCGTTCAATTATTTGTTATTTATTTAATATTATTATTATTAAGTTTTGGAGGTTTGTGACGATGTGCACATCTTTTGGTGATTGAAATGGATACAAAAAAGAATTAATTGAAATGGATGCTGCATAAAGTCCAAAATGGGATTACAGGTTTTATTACAAAATATATTTATTTTATCCTTATTTCTTTCTTTCTTTGAATTATTAATCAGATTTAAAAAAACATGAAAATAATCATATTATATAAATGATGGATCTTATTTTTTGACGGCTATAAAATAAGGTATGGTGGGGGACAATTATTTTATTTCTTACCTTTTCACAACTAATTTTATTCATTAACCTCTCTAAATCTAAACTTTATAAACAATTCATTTATATAAACATAATATTTATTTTAAAAGTTGAGACCAAATAAGTAAACACAAGCAAAAATTATTATATAGGCTTCTTTTTAGGTATCGTACCATAAAATGCAACATGCTACTCGATAATGAAGAAGTGTTCTGTCACGTGGTACATGGTCGGGTAATGAGTTCTCTAGCGTATTTGTACAAGATTTTGTTATAAAAATTTTATTTTTGATTTGAATTGTAAAATTAAAGGAAAAAGTAAAAAAAAAAAAAAGAAAGAGAGATAACATTAGAAAGTGCCTTTTTCAAATGGACGGGAAAAGATATATTATAGTCACGTAGAAATGTACGCGGGCCGGATACTCTCTAATTCTGGGCCTTCCGCTGAATTAGATGATGGGCCCAGCCCAGCCCATTTCTAGCTCGTATTTATAAATATAAATTATGTAATAAAACCAGTCAACATCGGGGGTGTAGCTCATATGGTAGAGCGCTCGCTTCGCATGCGAGAGGCACGGGGTTCGATTCCCCGCACCTCCATTGTTTTGTAGTTTTATTTAAAATTCGAATTTTTGCCGGTAAAACGCACCGTTTAACGGAGACTCGTTGACAGGACCGCCATTGACTTCCGTAGTTTGGACCGGACCGATTTCTTACCCAGTGACTCGGCTTCCTTTTAGCTTTCATTTATTTTAAATGTCTGATTTTAATCCTTCTTACTCTTAGTAAATATTAAAATTAATCCTAATAAATATTAAAATCGGCTACGCATTTATAAAATGAAAATATTTTCCTAAAAATATTTAAAAAAAAATGAAATAATGGATATGATTAGATAGACATGTTAGTTTAGAATAATAGGGAGTATTATGATAGAGGAAAAGGGTTTGGGAAACATATGGTTAGAAGATGAAGAATGAAAAAGAGAAGAAATTGGTGGAATTGGGGGTTTGTCCCCCAAAACAAACAACCAACCACATGCACATTATTAATGTCTAATCAAATTTGTAGCTCTCCTTCCCATCCTAACATGCCGCCTTCCAATATGTTTTTTTTTTTTTTTGTTTAAAACCCCAAATTTGCTGTCTTTCTAAGGAACAATCTACTACATCATTACTAACCATCAAAGTTCAGATACACAATTTCTAGGCTTTCATTGCATCTTAGACCTAACGAGAGACCACCAGCTTTTCTTTTGGCTCTAGGTGTACAACTCTTATCACTCAAAGACTTGGGTAACTAGCTCTGCCTACGCATCAAATTTCTCTTCTAACCATCATGATCTAATTTATAAAGTTTTTAATATATGAAGTTATATAAATATGATAATCAAAGAATATCCTATTCTAATCCAACACAGCAAATAAAAAAATTAATGACATTTTCTTAATTGGGATTATATTCCCACCTTTTAAGTTTTATTCTAAAGGGATTTCTTTTTATAAATGGAATAATATGTTTTTTTTAAGAAGAATATCATCTTTCCTTTTTGTGTTTATTTATAATGGTAAGACTTTTAGATTTAGCGGATTTAGCGACACCATCTTTATTGATATACGACATTTTCTAATACAATTTAAAATAAATTCAAATTAAATATATTCTTCGTGTTTTAAAATTTTATTTTGTCCATATTTTTGTTAAGAAAAACACAAATACACACATAAAATAAAGAAGTTTTGCAAAAGTTGGATGTATTTACGGAGACTTGGGTGAATTTACACCATTTAAATGGGCATTCCATGGCATAATAATCTTTACACTTAACTTTATAATATAAAGTCCACATTCATTGGTTCCCACTAATCAAGATCCTCTCTTTCTTAAAACCATATTTTTGAGATGAAAATACCAACAAAAAAGAAAAAAAAGGGGGGAAAAAAAGTGATGTGAAGTGGAATATTAAGTACTAAAAGAGGCAGGGAATAAAAGGAGGGTGGAAGGTGCTTCAAAATTATTTCTTTTATAAAACAAATAAATAATTATTTCTCATTAAACCAAATAAAACCTTCTTCTTGCATCTTTTGTTAATCTAATCTTGGGAACTAAAATTCTAATTTGTTTCATTTATAACTCAGCTTTTTCAAATTTTAAAATTAATAAAATCATAATAATGATGGTTGATTAAGCAATGAGTAAATAATAATACTCATTTATTTCATATTCCCAATAATTTTGCATTCATGTGAGGCATTATAATTCTAATGTTCATTGCCTATTTTTTCTTTTTTATTTCAAACCTACCGATTTCACCCCTAAAAAGAAAATAAAATTAGAGGGATGAAGCTACCCTACAACTCCGGCTACATTGAGGATTATTGGGAGTCTTAAGGGAAAAAATATATCATTTCTATTAGTATGAAACCAATTGGAAAAAAAAAAAAAAAAAAAAAGATAATATCATCCGTTGGTAGTTTCATTGAGTCATGCCCAAAAACAAAGAAGCTGTAAACCCCAAGAGTATAGTCAAAAGTCGAATAAATTTTGATTAAGGAGAGATTGTTGGAAGGTTAAAAAAAAAGTGGAGTGTTCAAAATTTAATGTTGTGGAGGCCAGAAATTAAAATAAAAAGATGTTAATTTGAATAGTGAGATAAGAGTTTAGAGTGAAATATTTATCCCTTAAAATCACTCTTTCCTCAGCTCCTCCTTTGCCATTTCGGATCACCCTCTCTCCTCTCCTCTCCTCTCCTCTCCTCTCCGAAAATGGGGTGCCGCCGCCTCAATGAAACCCACCCTGCTGCCAACCCAAGGAGAGGACCACTTTCCGTTCTCTCTCTTCTGTCCCTCATTCTCATCCTCCCCGCCGTCTCCCCCACTTCACTCCTCGGACTCCGAACCTCTTCCGACCCGAAACTCCCTCGAAAACCGACCCGGGCAATTTCCAAGGCCTGTGCCCGAAGTCGGCTCCCGGCTCTGTGCGTGGACTCGCTCCTGGATTTCCCTGGATCTCTGAGCGCCAACGAACGAGATCTCGTTCACATTTCCTTCAATTTGACTCTCCACCATCTCAATGAAGCCCTCTACTCATCCTCCCACCTTTCCTCTCTTCATATGGATCTTCCCCTTCGCTCCGCCTACGACGCCTGTCTTGAACTCCTCGATGATTCCGTCCATGCCCTAACCCGCTCTTTTCACTCCCTTGCGCCGCCTTCCTCCGACAGCCGCCCAACTCCCCTCGCCTCCTCCTCCGATGACGTCATCACCTGGCTCAGCGCCGCCCTCACCAATCAAGACACCTGTACGGACGGATTCTCCCAACTCAGCGGCAATGTTAAAGATCAAATGACTGACAAACTCCACAATTTGTCTGAGCTTGTGAGCAATTGCCTGGCGTTGTTTTCCGGTAGCGTAAGGAACGACTTTTCCGGAGTGCCGATTCAGAACAAGCGACGGTTGATGAACGCCGCCGAGAAGGAGGATGATTCTGGTAACTTCCCCGGGTGGATGAGCCGGAGAGAGAGGCGGTTGCTGACGTTGCCGGTTGGGGCGTTGCAGGCCGATATTGTGGTTTCGAAGGACGGGAATGGAACGGTAAAGACGATCGCCGAAGCGATAAAAAAGGCACCGGAATTCAGTACCAGAAAGACGATCATCTACGTGATGGCAGGAAGGTAAATATAAATGTACACTTGAATTAATATTTTTGAATTACGATTTGGCATGATGAATTTACGGAAATACCCTTTTGTCCTTTCTACCTACAGGTACGAGGAGAAAAACCTGAAGGTAGGGAGGAAGAAAACGAATCTGATGTTTGTTGGGGATGGGAAGGGTAAAACTGTGATTTCGGGCGGTAAGAGTATCTTTGACAACGTGACAACCTTTCACACGGCGTCGTTTGGTAAAATAAATTATTTTCAACCATTTCTCTAATTAATTTTATTTATTTATTTATTTATTTACTTCAATTACCCTAACCCCTAATCTAATATGATTTCTCAATTGCATGGGAATTTCATTAATTTATTCCTCTCAAAGATTTATAGTATAATATTTTACCCATCCATCTGAGTTTCTTTATTATTATTTTTTTTTTTAAATTTTTTGGGGCCACAGCCGTCAGCGGCGCCGGTATCATTTTGAGGGACATGACATTTGTGAATTGGGCCGGACCGGCTCGGCACCAGGCGGTGGCCCTCCGAGTCAGCGCCGATCACGCCGTCGTGTACCGGTGCAACGTCATCGGGTATCAGGACACTCTCTACGTGCATTCGAACCGGCAATTCTTTCGGGAGTGCGACATTTACGGGACGGTGGATTTCATCTTCGGCAATGCGGCGGTGGTGTTTCAAAACTGCAGCATTTACGCCCGAAAGGCGATGGAGCTTCAAAAGAACACAATCACGGCTCAGAACCGGAAGGATCCGAATCAGAACACTGGAATTTCCATCCACGCTTGCCGGATTTTGGCCACCCCCGATCTGGCGTCGTCCTCAACTGCCACCAACCCAACGTATCTGGGTCGTCCCTGGAAACTATACTCTAGAGTTGTGTACATGCAGTCATACATGGGGGGCCACGTGCACCCACGCGGTTGGCTGGAGTGGAACGCCACGTTTGCACTTGACACCTTGTATTACGGTGAGTATATGAACTATGGGCCGGGTGGGGCAGTGGGCCAGAGGGTGACCTGGCCTGGATATCGGGTCATAACGTCGAGGGTGGAGGCAAGTCAGTTCACGGTGGCGCAGTTCATTTACGGCTCGTCGTGGCTACCGTCCACCGGAGTGGCTTTCCTGGGAGGGCTAAATCTGTAATTCGGCCACCTCTATTGGACTAAGGTGCGTAATAAAGAAGGAAGAAAAACAAGAAACCGGAGAAAAAGGTACGTAAAAAGTGTCTGCATAAAATACTATATAATTAACCGTGATTTCTTTTTTTGTTTTTTTAAAATAATTTTTGGTACGGTGAATGTATGAATATTAATTTATGTTTCATTCTTTTGTTTTTTTTTTTTTTTTCCTTCCCCTCTTATTTGTATTGTAACAGAATAATATTTGATTATATATATATATATCATTAATAAGGCATTAGAATGTTAATCTATTTATATATTTGAAAATTCCATGTTGAATTAAAATATAATAATTATTGTAAGAAGAAACTGTAGAAGAAAAAGAGGGGAAAGTAATCCACTGTTTTGGAGAGGAAATTACAGGTTTACCATCGCTTTAACTCTTAATAAATAAGACCTTATGAAAAAAGCAGATGTTGGAGAAGAAGAAAAAGAAAACAATAAAGCTGTTATTAGTTAATTAAAAAAAAGAAAAAAAAAGAAAGAAAGCTGGGGGAGAAAATTGAGGAGGAAAGAGTAATAATGTGGTGGCGGTGGCGGTGGCTGTGGCGGTTGAAAATGGAAAGAAATAGAGATGAGTGTGAGGGCAATGGGGAACGGTGCGGGTGGCCAATAAATGAAAAAAATAATAAATGAAAAAAATAATAAATGAAAAAAATAATAAATGGGCATTTGAAAAACCTTCATTTGCATTTACTTTGCTTCTTATTTATTTACTCCAACCTAACTCCTCCTCCACCCATCACATCAATATTTATTTTGTGTAGGCATTTAAGTAAACCCAAATATTGATGAGGAGGTTTTGGTAGCACTGGTTATTCGAGTGAGTGCCGGATTGTATCCATGCAAAACTTAGACCCGTACGGCATTAGGTAGGGAGTACTGTTACAACCCTGTGATCTACAAAACCCTGCCAACAAACCAACCTTCCATGCAAGATCACCGTGTAGGGTGAATCAGCTCTTTCTGGTACATTCTTGTTGTTCACGATCAACCCTTTAATTAACCGATCAACCCTTTAATTAACCGATATAGGTTAGTAAATGTCTTGTTTGATGTACAAGTGCCAAAACCCCATTTCCTTCCACTTGGACAACAAACAAGACACAAAAAGTGGTGCTACTTGAAAAGGCAGCCAATCACGAGAAGCTTGGGGAAAGTTTATACTTTGAAAGGCAAATGAAAATGGACATCACATATCAGAAGAAATAATAACTAGGAAAAGAAAAAAACTGTGCATTTTACTTAACCCTAAAGTAAAAGAAACGTCAAAGGAAATCACAGACAAGAAATTTACAACAGAGAGAGAGAGAGAGAGAGAGAGAGGGAGAGAGAGAGAGAGTGAGACAGTAGACGCAATGATGTAACGAGAAAATAAGAAGCGATACAGACTTTTGGTAAGCTAAGAAGAAAGATGAGAGAGATCAGAATATTGGGCAGCCATGAATCATAACTCCTTTGGCTGAGGGGCAAGACGCCAAGGGGCATCCATCAGTGTTGTTCCCCCACCAGTCGATGCTTTTTGATCCCAATGTAAGAAAGATGAGTATTGTCATGAAGGCGGTTCCAGCATCCAGCCCCCCCGACAGGATGTAATTGTACCGCTTCCACCACTCCGTCTTGTATCTGAAAACCACAAATCCAAACACGAACCCACATATCAACCAACTGGTGAAGTTCACAGCGCTGGCTGGTGGCATCATCGATGTTGCGCCCAACAGGACAGGCATGTGGATCAGCCCAATCCAACTCTGCTTCGGGAACATCTTGTGCGCACTCCATACCAGCAAAGGGGCAATGGCTCCTCCAAAAAAGAACCAATTCACAGCTCCATATTCTCCCAGGTTCCCGAAGATTCTACGAGGCCCAACAAGCCCCCAAATCACAGAAGCATCGAAGAACACTCTGTCCATTGGGCAAGTCCAGGGGCTGTTTTCAGGCAGCAGGTTGGTATCACACAGGTCTTGAATCGATCCCATTAGCCACCAAGCAGTTGCAATGTATACAAACACGGCTATGATTGTTCCAACAATCTGCCATACCATAACGTTTATTCATTATCGGCAACAACATATTTGATATTTGATATTGATATTTGATATTCGATATTTAATTTCATCCCAAGGTCATACAAATTTCACCTGGGCCATGAACATTGTCCTGGGTGGAATCTTCATGTAGTGACCAAGTTTAAAGTCGCACACAAAGGTTAGAGCTTGTGTCATACTGATATATCCATACACCTTGAAGCACATGTTGGCAACCGGGCGTTCGGGGTATGCGTAACCAATGATGTATTCTGTAATAATGTTCAGACCAGGTGCCTGCAAACAAGAAAGACATTATTAGATTCAATATGAGTAAGCATTTCAGAAAGGAACTCATGAAACCAAAGAGATTTGTAGTTTGGAATGGCGTTCCATGGCTCTCACCTGGTTTGTGGTAGCAGCAATGATGCCGATGGGAAGAGTGAAGAAGAAGGCAATGACACAAGCTAACAGTACTCCCCACCAAGGCAATTGAAGCGAGACATTGTAATATTGACAGGAAAAAATGGAGAGACCAATGTTGAGCACAAGGATGACGATGAACCACCAAGTTGGCACTTGTTTGTAGGCACGCATAAGCTTTGTATGTATGTCTATTTTTCTCTTCCCACCAAAGGCACTTCTGCTTTGGTTCCACAGTTCCCTGCATATAATAAAAGAACATTTATCAATTACACAAGGTTACACACTTCCCTACACTTTGCAGTTTGAAGTTTTGTCGAGAATTTACCTTCCATTGAACAGAAACACATGCACAATTGTAGCAGAAAGAGTGGCAAATCCAAGACCATAGGTCATTGCAAAGAAGGTACTGAGATTTACAGGTCCAATTGTGCGGTAAACTCCTCGATCAAGATGGAAATGAGAATCGACTATGCTTGAAATATTGTATCTTTGACCATTGGACATGAAAAGGGCGCTCGAATATATGGGAAATTTCTTTGCCCCATATACATTGAGCCAGTAAGTAAGGGGTGTCATGACATACATAACAACAACAAAGCCCACAGCAATGTTGGCAGTGGCAAACCAAGGACTGGCTAGGGGACTTCCAAGGTAAGATGAAATTGTGGTCCAATCTATCCCGAATGCGCCGAGTCCAAGGCCATTCATGCCAGAACCCAGTTGATGAAGGAAAACAGACTTTGAATCAAACCAACAGAGCCAAGAGAAAGAGGTAAGCATCAGGAGAAGATAGCCAGGAACAACATAGTAAGCAAAGCTGCAAATCATGGCCAAGAGGAAAAACTGTGTAAGAGTGGTGCCGCGTTTGGGCCTCTTTTCCTTCTCATGCAGAGCCCTGCAGATCTCAAAGTTCCTCGAGTCAGAAAACATACATGAATAGCTTCATTCAACTAGAACAGAATTAGTGAAAGGGGGTTTAGATCATAAGACATCACCGAAACAACGACACCTGAACCAAATTGGAAGGCCACCACATCTCCCCAGGCTCAACCAGATATTTCCTGAAGAGTCCAGCCCAGCCAAATCCTAGAATCTACAATGGCAAGGAATACAAGTTATGAACACCAGAATGCAGATAAGGAATAGCCATTGCAACTCTCTTCAAAATGAAAAACAAAAAGTGTAAACCCTAAGAGAAGATAGAAGACGCATTTTTCATAACAGACTATCAAACCAATTACGGGAATGTCTGTTGGAGTCAAATCTGGAATCTCGAGATACTATTAACAAATTCAGAATTCATAACTGATATGAGTTAGGAGAGCATGCATTGTGTGGAGACTGAAAACCAAAGATAAAGAAAGAGACCTGAGTAGTGAGCATAATAAGCAGAGCAGGAATGAAAGTAAGCTGTCTCTTGTAGAGAAGCTTAACAGCAGTCAAGATATGAGTGGCATAAACAGAGCCAGCACCAGAATTAGCAAAAATGGTAATCAGAACATGCTCCTTTATATTGAAGGGTCCAGGATTCAAAGTGAACTCAAACCGGGTGCCTCGGAAAAAGGGTCGAGTGGGAAGCGTCTTGGCCATCAAATGGCCAAGGGGCACCACAGCAATCTGCGCGGCGATCGAAGAAACCGATAATGGGTTGGCTCTGTACCAAAAGAACTGGTTGACAAAGGAGAGTATGACGCAGGCAGCAACCCCCAGAACCCACATTCTGAATGTGAGAACCGGCAAGTTGGGGTCATCGGTTTTGGGGACAGTAATATCCACCTGCTTAACCGGGCACTCATCGTCGACGGCCGATAGCGGGTCTTCGCTCTGGATCTCCGATACGCTAGTGGACATGGCGATGTGGAGTGGGAGGCGATGGAGAGAGGGTCTTCTTCTTCTTCTTCTTCTTCTTCTTCTTCTTCTTCTTATGGAAACTGCAAACTGCAAAACAACCCGTAGAATATAAGGAAACTGAATCAGTGGGACTATGAATGAGATTCGAATCTCTAATGGGAATGGGAGTCGGAATTGGTCAACGAATCAAATCAGTTTCATTTCATTATTCATATTTAAAAAGTAAATAAATAATTTCAAATCTTATTCACCTAAATTATATTATTTTAATCCAAATATAAATATCTGAAACTGATACATAAATACATAATTATTAAATTTGTTAAACATTAATAAAAATTAATTGAGTATATTTTTATCCTAAAAATAAAAAAGTAGTTACGGTGAGCCAACGAGCATCTCATTTATATTGCTTATTTTTCGGGATATCAACTTATCTCCAAATTGAATATCGATAATAATTTCATATATTTTGTTATATATATATAAAAACATATTATATATAATATGATTTGGGAGATATTCCAATTCCAATTTCCATTAATGTGAAATGTGAAATGTGAAATGTGAAATGAGGCTAAAGTCAGTGTGTTTTTGTATGTTAGTTTCTTATAGTCATAGCTCCATTATCTTTTAATTATTTGCTTTTATTGTTTTTTTTGTTGTGTTATGTTGTTTGTCACTCTTTATATTTATTGTCGTTTACTTTCTTTTATCTTTTCTTTTTGTTTATATCATATATCCCAATTCACACTCTTATTATGGTTAGTTCAGCTGTCCAAACATTGTTAGAAGACTCGATTTCCCCTCCAATGTTGGGAAGGAATTACATCCTCTGTTATTATGGTTAGTTCAGCTGTCCAAACATTGTTAGAAGACTCGATTTCCCCTCCAATGTTGGGAAGGAATTACATCCTCTGTTATTATGGTTAGTTCAGCTGTCCAAACATTGTTAGAAGACTCGATTTCCCCTCCAATGTTGGGAAGGAATTACATCCTCTGTTATTATGGTTAGTTCAGCTGTCCAAACATTGTTAGAAGACTCGATTTCCCCTCCAATGTTGGGAAGGAATTACATCCTCTGTTATTATGGTTAGTTCAGCTGTCCAAACATTGTTAGAAGACTCGATTTCCCCTCCAATGTTGGGAAGGAATTACATCCTCTGTTATTATGGTTAGTTCAGCTGTCCAAACATTGTTAGAAGACTCGATTTCCCCTCCAATGTTGGGAAGGAATTACATCCTCTGTTATTATGGTTAGTTCAGCTGTCCAAACATTGTTAGAAGACTCGATTTCCCCTCCAATGTTGGGAAGGAATTACATCCTCTGTTATTATGGTTAGTTCAGCTGTCCAAACATTGTTAGAAGACTCGATTTCCCCTCCAATGTTGGGAAGGAATTACATCCTCTGTTATTATGGTTAGTTCAGCTGTCCAAACATTGTTAGAAGACTCGATTTCCCCTCCAATGTTGGGAAGGAATTACATCCTCTGTTATTATGGTTAGTTCAGCTGTCCAAACATTGTTAGAAGACTCGATTTCCCCTCCAATGTTGGGAAGGAATTACATCCTCTGTTATTATGGTTAGTTCAGCTGTCCAAACATTGTTAGAAGACTCGATTTCCCCTCCAATGTTGGGAAGGAATTACATCCTCTGTTATTATGGTTAGTTCAGCTGTCCAAACATTGTTAGAAGACTCGATTTCCCCTCCAATGTTGGGAAGGAATTACATCCTCTGTTATTATGGTTAGTTCAGCTGTCCAAACATTGTTAGAAGACTCGATTTCCCCTCCAATGTTGGGAAGGAATTACATCCTCTGTTATTATGGTTAGTTCAGCTGTCCAAACATTGTTAGAAGACTCGATTTCCCCTCCAATGTTGGGAAGGAATTACATCCTCTGTTATTATGGTTAGTTCAGCTGTCCAAACATTGTTAGAAGACTCGATTTCCCCTCCAATGTTGGGAAGGAATTACATCCTCTGTTATTATGGTTAGTTCAGCTGTCCAAACATTGTTAGAAGACTCGATTTCCCCTCCAATGTTGGGAAGGAATTACATCCTCTGTTATTATGGTTAGTTCAGCTGTCCAAACATTGTTAGAAGACTCGATTTCCCCTCCAATGTTGGGAAGGAATTACATCCTCTGTTATTATGGTTAGTTCAGCTGTCCAAACATTGTTAGAAGACTCGATTTCCCCTCCAATGTTGGGAAGGAATTACATCCTCTGTTATTATGGTTAGTTCAGCTGTCCAAACATTGTTAGAAGACTCGATTTCCCCTCCAATGTTGGGAAGGAATTACATCCTCTGTTATTATGGTTAGTTCAGCTGTCCAAACATTGTTAGAAGACTCGATTTCCCCTCCAATGTTGGGAAGGAATTACATCCTCTGTTATTATGGTTAGTTCAGCTGTCCAAACATTGTTAGAAGACTCGATTTCCCCTCCAATGTTGGGAAGGAATTACATCCTCTGTTATTATGGTTAGTTCAGCTGTCCAAACATTGTTAGAAGACTCGATTTCCCCTCCAATGTTGGGAAGGAATTACATCCTCTGTTATTATGGTTAGTTCAGCTGTCCAAACATTGTTAGAAGACTCGATTTCCCCTCCAATGTTGGGAAGGAATTACATCCTCTGTTATTATGGTTAGTTCAGCTGTCCAAACATTGTTAGAAGACTCGATTTCCCCTCCAATGTTGGGAAGGAATTACATCCTCTGTTTTTAATAATTTTGCTGACACCAAAACTGCAATCCCAAACAAAGCTCATTTCATTTCAGTGTTGGAAGGAAGGGTTGGCCATGAATTAGCTTCTAAACCTAATATTAATGCTTTCCCTCCTAACACACCCATTAATGGAGGAGGTTGAATCATCAACACAGCTTTGCTTTTGTTTTCCTGGGGAACTCAATAATGTAATCTCCTTGTCCACCTCACAATTTTTTATTTTTTTAGCCATAATCCTACGTGTACTGCCACGCCATCAATATCAGATCCCCAACATCTCAGAACGGGTAAGTGAAGCACAGGGAACCAAGGATAGGGAATTCATTTTTCCAAATGGCCGCTTTATCAATTCCACTCTCTCAGAATGGTTTCTCTCGCAGCTTCTACTCTGCAAAACGCCCACAGCTTATATCCCCACTTGCCCCTTCCCTCGCCCCTATCACTTGCCGTGGTTAGTTCTTCTTCGACCTCTTCTTTGTTTCTTTCAACTCCCTTTAGTTTTATGCATTGATTTACTTCAACAACTGCTCCACATCGTACCCTTTTTGTGGGTAAATTGCATTAGAATCTGGGGAGAACTGTTTTCTTTCTCCCGGTCTCTGCCCTTTGCTGCATATTATGTTGTTAGGATCAGGATGCTGGTTGTGGGTAAATGCATTGAGTGATCTCTAAATTGGTAAAAATTCCTGTTTTTGCATACCCTTTGATGTGCTTGGGCGAATGCAATTTGAGCTCAACCCCATCGTGTGTATTCAACCGTTATGACTTATGTTTAATGGAGCCTTATCTGCAATGCCATTTTATTAACTGATGAAACAAGTGTCCGTGTGGTTCAATTGCAGCCGCTGTGGATGGGGCTGAACCAAAAGAGAGCTTGTCACCTTGCAAGCACATTGGTACCGTAGCTTGTGGTCTTCTTGCTGTTTGGACTTTGACAAATACCACTCCTGTGATTGCAGCTACTCAGGTCAATAGCCTATCACGTTTCTCCATCCACATGGCTTGAGGCAATTAACAATTAATACCCACATCTGTGACATTCTTTACTTTCAGGCATTTCATTAAATGATCAATTTGGAGTTTATGCATTTTCTGCTGATTTATAGTTTATACGTTTGAGTTTTGTGTATTAGAAGTGTGAAATTTTCAACTATTTGGAGTGTATTTACATGACCTTTTAGAATAATGAAATGCTATTCAAATTTATCTGATGTTTGGGTACGTGAGATAAAAATTCCCAGGCGCCATTCCAAACCCACGAACTTGCATCTAAACTTAGGCTAAAACCCAGTTTTTTTTTTCCAAGGACATCTTGTAATAATCTTGTGAGATCCCATATCGGTTGGGGAGGGGAACGAAACATTCTTTATAAGAATGTAGAACCTTTTAAAACCTTGAGAGTAACTGTGGAAGGAAAAGCCCTAAAAGGACAATATCTGGTAACGGCGGACTTAGATTGTTACAAATGGTATCGATTGGAGAGGGAAACGAAACATCTTCTTTTTTTAATATTCTTCCTTTTATATGTTCTTCCTTTTATAGTCATGATCAACAAAATTCGTTCACTTTGTGTGGCAAGTGTGAAACAACTCATTATATTTCACCTCGAGAAATAAACCTGTTGAACTCATAATATGATATGTGGGACTTGCAGAGGCTTCCTCCACTGTCGACAGAACCCAACCGATGTGAGCGTGCTTTTGTTGGCAACACTATAGGTCAAGCAAATGGTGTGTATGATAAGCCAATTGATCTTCGTTTCTGCGACTACACAAATGATAAAAGCCAGTTAAAAGGGAAATCTCTTGCTGCTGCCTTGATGTCAGAAGCAAAGTTTGATGGTGCAGACCTCTCTGAAGTGGTGATGTCAAAAGCATATGCTGTTGGAGCCAGCTTCAAGGGTAAAATTCTCTCTTTCTTACCCCAACTCCAATAGCCAGGCGGATTGTGGACAAAGGAGAAAGACTTTGATTGGATCTCCCAACTCTAAAATCATGTATTTGCCTACAAATATTAATACTCATAACACGGGTTCAAACGTCATGATAACATTGCATATTGCAGGTGTCGATTTCTCGAACGCAGTTCTAGATAGGGTAAATTTTGGGAAAGCCAATCTCCAAGGAGCTTTGTTCAAGAACACTGTACTTTCAGGGTCCACATTTGATGATGCTCAATTACAAGATGCAGTTTTTGAGGACACAATCATAGGCTACATTGATCTTCAGAAACTGTGTGTAAATCCAACTATTAGTCCTGAAGGAAGAGCTGAATTGGGATGTCGATGATTTCAATATAGTCTGTGTATGTATTGTATTGTATTGTCTAGACAACTTAATGATTTTGGTAAGTAATACATATTCAAAGAGACAACTCCCTCTAACTTCTGTTGAAGAACAATGTGGTGTCACTGTCAAGTTCATGTTTTCCGTAATCTTCTTTCGTTGTTTCCTTAGGAACAAAATCTGATGTTTTTTCTTTTGAGTATACTCTTAACTGCCTATTTAAGTGCATCTAGTGTAGTGTAGTGGTATCATAGTACCCTCCTACGGTACTGTCTGGGGTTCAGTTCCCCGGATGCGTATACATTTTTATTTTTGCATGGAATGAGTCGTTCTCTGAATGTGCTGTCACTAAAAAGATGCCAATCTTTTCTTCAAACCCTCATGTATTGTTACAGATGCCGTATCAGTGGCCAATCAATATCAAATGCCCATCACCAGGAGGCCCCCACTAACACTAACACTAGCACTAACACTACAGTACTCGTACCCAACAAGGGTCACCCACCATACTTTCTGCAAACTTTATCATAATAGCCTACATATCAAATTTAACCAATATGGGAAAGAAAAATCAAGAACATAACTCAGTGAGTCAAGTCGAGTCCAGTCTGGACCGATGAGAGGTTGTTTTGACAGAGTTCAATGTTAAGGAACTGTAAAATATAGATTAGAGAAAGTTTGTTGTGCTTTTGAAACTTTTTGAGCTGTCATTCCACAGGGCCACCTGAAATTCCTTCACAGATGTCTGTCTGTCCTTTGTTACCCAACATTCAAGTGTGGGAGTCCTTGAAGAACCAAGCCAAACAAGGGTGGTGAAGGGAATCCTATGCCAAAATAATTGGGATGATGTGAGAAAATTATGTTGTTATTATATCAGACGCACAGAGTCAAGCAGCCTGGCAGAAGCACTTTTGTCTGTCACCATTCATGTTCTTTTCGTAATAATTTCCCTGCAAACTCCTCCCTCCTTCTACTTCCAACTTTCCACCTCTTTTTGAATTGCTTTCTATTTATATGAACCCAACCCTCAGCTCCATGCATACCATTCACTATCACTCAATCATGCTCAACACTAAATGTGAATTTCTGTATCCTCTTTCCAACTTTTCTTGCTCAAATGAGTATTCCAAACAGAGCAGCAGATGCAAATGGAAACTAATCAACCCTTTTTCTTTCTTTTTATGATGCTCCTGCTGCTTCTTTCTGCGATGCTCATTTCAGCAAGAAATGTTGCAAAAATGGAGGCTTTTTGCACCATTCCTCGCTTTCCCCTCATCTGGGTTATCTCGTCTTTGCATCTCCTTTCTCTCATCTGGGTTATCTCTTCTTTGCATCTTCTTTCTCTCATCTGGGTTATCTCTTCTTTGCACGTTTAAGCATTAAACTGAGCGGTATTGTAAAACAGTAGCCGCCATTTGTGCTGCAAAACTGTGTAATGTGGAAGTTAACAGGTGGGATAACGAGGAAGGAAAGAGGCTGGAATTTCTATTGTTAATGTAAATGGTAATGAATGGTCAATGATTGTTGATGATTTAATGTGGTTTATAAATGGAAAGAGACCCATTCTTTTGTTTTGTCTGTGGATAACTTGTCGCCTATTTTAGAATGCAAAAGTTGTCAGCCTCAGAATGGATTCCGCCATTGTCTAATATTGCAAGCTTAGTGAACGGTGCTCCGTTCACCGTCTTCCCCCATCCTAATCTCCGATATTTTCACTACTATTTCGTCGATGGCTTCTGTAGATAATCGTTTTCGCCATCGAGGTTATTGCATTGGAATCCCACCTGATCCAGGTTTCTATCTTGTCCTGAAATTGTCATTTTCGGCGTCCTCAAATGGGGAGGGCGGTGGTTTATGTTCTTATACTCGCCGCCTTCGCTGCTTTCTTCGTATTTTCTCCGTCCCATCTCCCCGATCGGAACCGTCAAGAACTAACTCGTCGCCTAGGTTACAAATTCCGAACCCCCACTTTTGATCCTCTTGTGGCAGAATTGGAAAGAATCGCAGAGGAACGTGAGTTGGGAAGCCGAGGAAACGCGATTGGAGTGGAACAAACTGCGAAGGCAAAGATTCCCGAGGCTTACAGAGATTCCAACGACGAAGGGAGATTGAACATTTCGTCGAGGTTGGTCGTATTGTTTCCTTTGGTGGACCACTCCCCAACAGATGGGCTTATCAACTACGAGGAGATGAGCAATTGGATTACTGAGCAAACCGTCAACAAATTGAACAACAGAACGGGGAGAGAGTTAGCGTTCTACGACAAGAACGGAGATGGCGCCATATCTTTCCACGAATATCTGCCGCAGTTTACAGAGGAAGATATTGGTAAGCCTTTTGGTTTCTTTAATGCTGGGGAAGTTCTAGAGATTCCCATTCTCCTGGAAACTAAAATGATGATAGATCAAAACAAACCATTGTTTTCTGGGATTGAAATGAACATTGTGAAACAGCTAGAAACGAAACGGGGCATGGACAAGCTGGATGGTGGAAACAGCAATTCACAAATGCTGATGTTGACCCAAATGGATTGCTCAGTTTTGATGAACTGAAAGAGTAATTCCCCATTTTTAACCATTAATTTGAAACATGTGTTTCCTTGTAAGAATGGAATGTGATCTTTGTGTGCTGCAGTTTCCTGCACCCACAAGACAGCAGCAATTACCGAATACAAAACTGGCTGTTGAGCGAGAAAATGAAGTAACCTTTCCCCATACTCAAGCTCTTAACTTTTGCCATCCACATTGAAAATCAAAGCATCAGCTTGTGTTTAATATGCGTGCAGGCGCATGGACTATGACAGAGATGGAAAACTCAGTTTTGATGAATTCCTCCACCACGCATACGACATATACAAGAGCTATATTGAATTCGAAACTCAAGGGGACGACGTACCGACCGCGGAAGAGAAATTTGATGAGCTTGATCTTGATGAGGATGAGTATGCATTTGATCTATATTTCTGCTTCATACCAACTTGTTGGGTGTTTTTAATATCAAAAAATTGTGTGCAGAGTATTGACAGTGGAAGAATTAAGGCCATTATTCCAGTATCTTAATCCTGGAGAACTTTCTCATGCCCAACATTACGCAGCTCATTTGATTAATGAGGTATATTAGTAGTTGATTTGAAGAGATTAAGAAAACAAACATGATGATTCACTCAATTTTATGCTGTAATTAACGCTGCAGGCTGATGATAACAAGGATGGGTTCTTAACACTCGAGGAGATGCTTAAACACGAGTACGTATTCTACACCACACTATATGAAAATCAAAATGGCGACTATGAAGACGATTTCCATGATGAACTTTGATGGTTTTTTTTTTTTTTTTCTTTTCTTTTCTTAAGCTTAGATTTTAGATTGTATTTGATGCGTTGCATAGGGGTGAAGGAAATAAACAATATAAAATGGTCTGGGTTACTATTAACTCACCTACCCTCTAAATTTTGATTCATTTTCCATTGTTTTCCTTCAAATGTAAAGAATAGCCTCTCGTCTATGCTGTATATTAAAATGAATTATGGTAGACAGATTTTCTGTCCCCATTTTTCTTTCTTTTTCCAATTCCATTTATTGTAAATCATTTTATTTTCTATTTTCTTTTTTCATTTCGCCCATGGTGCTCATCATATTGTTTCATGTTTATTTACTTATATACCTGTTATCCAGGGGGGGGGAACTCAATTTTAGCATGCAATTATATGCTTTATTTCAGTTGTGTATGGGTTTTAAGATTTTATGCTAACTAGTTTTATAGAGTTATAACATTCAACTTGAAACGGATGAGATCAACCCCTATAGATAGATAGATCTACAATGGTTAAAGAGACAAATATGAACTCAAATGCCTTTGATTGATGTATTGGAACTTTACTAACTACCTGCGTTGTTGATTCTTGAATATTATATGCTCTATTAACCGTACGACATCAATCAAGTATTGTTACGCCAAGAGGTGCTACTTTGATTATTGTATAGGTTGATGATCACTTATTTTCGAAAGCTTTTTTGTTTTCTTATGAAGATTAGACAATGGCTTAAAAGGAAAACTGGATATAGGTTCTGTTTTGAGTTTTCTCAAGATATATATTTTTTTTTCTAAGAAAAAGTAATCTTCTGTTGTTCCACATCCAAATGGTCCTTGCCACAATGTTATACATGGGAGGCAGCTTAGCCTAACAGAAAATGGCTGCTGCTATTGGAGGTCTTTTTTTATGGAGGCCACCTTCCATCATGTTTGAGTACTTTTCAATGAAAACATTTAAAAAGAAAAAAGGCTTTAAGTTGACTCTGATGAAGGGCAGGCAAGGCCGGCAGTGCATGCAACTTTAGAAACCCATCCTTCCTTTCTTACACGAAGAAGTAGAAAGATCAGTCATGGCCTCCAAAACCACTGCCTTCCTTCTCTACAGGTAACATAATCT
This sequence comes from Cucurbita moschata, assembly GCF_002738365.1. Classification (NCBI taxonomy): domain Eukaryota; kingdom Viridiplantae; phylum Streptophyta; class Magnoliopsida; order Cucurbitales; family Cucurbitaceae; genus Cucurbita; species Cucurbita moschata. The sequence goes on from NW_019268527.1 coordinate 5,496,511, forward strand.
TTCAACATCACAGAAATCGCTCAGTGCCATAGCTTAAGAGACAGCTAACCTCCCTTTTTTCTTCCTTCCATTGCAGGAGAGTTTGGGGCCTCCAATACTAAGATGAATCTTAATCACTCTCCTAACAAGGTATACTGTAAAGTGGTGAATATGTGGTTTTTCATGTTTGGAAGCTATTTACTTTTCTCTTTAACGACGTATCTACTCCCTACTGTCAGAGACATGAGAGATCCAGATATCATACAAGTATATAATTTGATGTCAACAGATTCGTTAAGAACAGTTCTGATGAGTTTGATCTGTTTCAGGAATCTGACCTGGATGAGAATTTCTGAGGTGTGAGTAATTTTCACTCAGGAAAGTTATACAATGTGTACTGTGTTGGTTACCTTACAGTAATGTTTTCTTACATGAAGGATGGATTCCAAATGGAGATGAGGAAGCTTTTGATTGTTTACAGACCAGATTATGATGATCCTGTAGATAATCACGAGCCCCAGAAACCAGGCACTGGAAAGACATAGGACTTGAGATTCCTGTGTTTCCCTTGGGCAAATAATGAGGATGAAAATGGGAACTCTCCTGATAGTCTCCTTGTGAACCAAATAAGACTTCCAAATTGAAAAGTTCTGAATCCTAATGGAAGGTGTAGAATGAATCAACAAGTTGTAGTGCAGTTTAAGAGGCATGATAGTTAAGGCGTCAAACTCTTGTGAGGGTAGGTTAAGTCATCTAAACTAGCTAAGATGTGATACATTGTATAACTATTCACTTACACTTTACAGATGAAAAGTACGGAAGAATAAGCTGATTATACAACAGTGGGACACACAAACTTTAAAGACAGAAAATAGAGGACGCCCACCAAATACCGAAAGAAACGACCCCAATCGTGCCAAAAGCTTGAGCCACTTCAAATATGACGTTGTCTTGCTGGAGGGGCAAATTCTGCCAATCTGTCCGCCTGCATCTCATCTCCAGTTAGTTTAAATCATATTTGTATTGGAAGAACTCCCGCAACAACAAATAAGACAGTCTAATAACTGAGATCGAGTTCCGAGTTTCGTTAGCTGCTGTATTTAGCTTCTCAGAAGAAAGTTTATTGTTTCTATGCATTTGGAAACAAGCAAAGCCATTTGAACTTTGATTCTTTTAATGCCTACTATTATAACTGTCTCCTCATTTGCCATGTTTATACTTAAGTGTACTCACCCCAAATCAGCCATGATAATGCTGATATTGTCTTGTGACCCTTTGTCCTACAAGATACAAACATAATATTTGCTTTATTAGAACTGGAAACCAAGTTCTTGTTATTAGAAGCTTTAAACAAATCAAATTGTGCGAGTATTACCAAGGCTGCTTGTGCGAGGGCTTCACAAGCTAACTGAAAATCAAAGTAAATGAGAGGTTAGAAGTTGAACCATAAGCAAACAGAGACAGCAAGAAATAGAGTGCGTAAAAGAATAAAGAATACAAGTAACATGATGTACACCTGAACATCACCATGCTGACTCAATTGATTCCGAACAAACTTAACCGCTTCGGAGCTGATACAATACCCGAAAATGGCACTTATTTAGTCTGTCTAGATCGAAGTTGATGGACAATCTGATAAATCTTCAGGACATAAAGACTGAAGCCTAGAAATGACTGAGATACGAAAAATGACCTATTCATGTAATCCCATAGGCCATCCGACGCTATCAGTACAAACTCGACATTTGATCCGAGGGTAAGCTGAAGAACTTCTGGTGATGCGGTTACCAAATCTCCATTGAACTGTACACTGATGAGTTAAAAAGATTTTATGGTCAAACTGCTTCCTTAATTGAATCAATTGGTAATACTAAACAATAAGCGTTGAAAAATGAAATAAGAAAGATACAAGTGAGGAATCATAAAGCATACCTACCGAGAAACAAACTTTTCAGACCATCTCCCTTCTTCAGCTCCTTTTCTCAGCATCCTGTTATATAGAATAACCATAAGGAGATGCAAAAAGAAACCTTCTGAAGCTTGAGAATATTAGAGGACAGTTAAAAGGACCAAACTCGTATTTCTTCGTCTTGAATCGTATGTCACCAAATGCACGAGATACAGAGATGTCTCCACAGATTCTCCCATTAACGATCTAAAGACACCAAAAGCTGCAATAATGAGTATCTAAATTTTTAATGACTCAAAAAAAGATTTGGTCTTTTGATAGATAAATAATATTGACAGTCATTTTTCAACAGTAAGAATGGCAGATTAACGTAGGCATATGCTGCATTTCCTGTTTCAAACAGGGCAGCGAGCAACAAAGAGTTTAAATGTCAAATACACAAGCATCGAATGATTATGTTTTATATGGAAGAAATGGGTAAGAGAGTTAACTGAAACAGGTACACACCCATCCACCTGCTTCTCTAATTCTTCTAATTTCTTGCAGTGAGGTGGTGTTGTTTCCATAAGGCCGATGAGAACTCGTCAATACCTGTGCTCCTCCGGAACGTGACAACACCTGCATGAACAAATCAGCTCTGAATTTAGAAGATCTTAATTGAAAAACATGAAAGAATGTAGAAGGGCACATAAAAGAACCAGTCCCACAAAACTGAGTTCCAAAACTAGCTAAGAAAGAGAATAACAATGCTTAGAACTGTTTCTTATGCCAAGAAACTGAGATATAAAGATCACCAGGTTGATGCTTACAACACAAGAGTCACCAACATGTGAAATGAACATAACATCATTTCGTATGAATGCAACAGTTGCAGTGGAACCAGATTCATCTTCCTTCCCAGCTGCCTCCAGCCTTGAAAAGTTGAGCAAAAATCACGTCAAATACAGAATTGCACCGAGAGGATATAACCAAGTGAAGAACTGGACTTTCCACTTACAAAGGGAGTAATCTTTTATCAGTGTCATCAAAAGCCTTCTCCAAAGCCGCTTTGATCACTTCAAAATCCCCTCCATTCAACATCAGACCACCTTGTACAGCTGTTATGCAGTCTTTGTACAGCTCCTCCCTATTGCCATATTATTTACACAATCAAAGGCCTTGTTTATTATCTATTTTTGGCACTATGAATAAACCAATGATATTGTGAAGGAAGCCTCCACTCTGCAATACATATGTTCATAAATCCTAAAGATTTCACCACAAGATGCCCTGTTGGGTTCCCACCTGAGGAACTTGACGGAGGAACAGCCACCATGGCCATCGAACACTGCAGCAAACAAGAAGCCATTAAGACCATCAGACCGCACAACAGCATCGTCCTCCATTTCTTCCCGCAAGCCTTGCAAAGTGGTAGAACCCCATCTGATTCCCGCAGCATCTGTTAAAGAAGATGGAGCATCAACAGCTATGGCATAGCAGCATCCGGTTTTTCTTCTGACAGTGAGCTGATTTGCGTTAGTGGGTTTGGAGGCAGAGGCTTGGTGGAGCTTGGTTAATAAGCGGAATCTATGCAATCGAGGACTCAACAAAGCCATTTGCTGAATCGAAACTCCAAACCCAGTTGAGTCCAATTCAAATCAAATACTTGTGTGAAGGAGATTACATTAAGAGGGAAAGATAAGAGAATGAAGGAAGGCCTCTAATTGGGTTAACGGATCAGATACCATAGTTTGAGATAGTTTGAATGTTGCCCCCACAGCTGTGGAAAGAGATTGTTCATTGTTGGACAGACAAAACGATGCAGGTATACCATCACCAAGTGGGGTCCGACTGTGAAACCTGTGGCTCATCTCCAAAGTTGTAATCTTGACCGTCTCTTGGCTTCTGTTTGGTTTGATTCTGGTTTTTTCTTGAGAAATATGTTGACATTTTAGAGGAGCTTAAGGAAGGAAAGGAACGGAATTTGAGGCTAAGTTTAGTTCTTGTCTTACAGTTTGCACACTTCACTCACGATACATTATTGGTTCACCATGTCACCACTTTACGTTGTAGTGAATTTTCTGAATGGGCAGCTCGACCCAATAGTTGCAACTACTTGAAGAAAGAAGAAAATGAGAGTTCATTGAAATTGTAATGGCAAAATAGGAAGGTAAAATGTCTCATTCATGCTCCACATTTAGATTATGATGTTTCATAGTCTAAAAGAAAATGTCCTTTATAAAAACAATCAATAATTTTAGCCTTTTTATTTTTTTCGAAATTTGATTTCTTTTGTTATTGAAAATTTTCATAAATTAAATAAATATTTGATTCATTAATTTAACATTTAGTTACATTTAATAGTCATATCAAGTTATCATTTAAGCATTATTCATGAATCCTAATAGAAATTATTAAAAAAAAATACAATTCAAAATTAGAAAACAAACTTGCTTTTTGTTTATTAATAACACTAAACCATGCACAAGAATTATTGTGGTTGTAGAAGAGGCAATAAACATAGGCATAATAAGCTTGACTAAAATGTTAAGAGGTTCATATCTTGACTCAAACTATAAATAAATAAAACTACAAGTAGAAGTAGAAGTACAACAAGAGATGCTTAAAAGTTGGATTTCAATAGGAGATGAATGATACCCAAATTGCTTCCTACAAACACGCAAGTATTTGTGAAACAGCAAAAGGAAGAACGAACAAAAAAAAAACTGAAGAATGAAAACTCTTGTATATTCTAAATTTACATGGCAATGGTTAATTCGCTGTCTTCGACCATGGCTCAGCTAGAAATGAGACACCTTCCGAGCCTAGAAGCAAGAGCCCCGTGATAAATACAGTTGATCATGATGGGTCAATCCTTTTATATAGGCAACTAAAGTTCAGAGTAAACCAAATGGCCATAACTCAAGGCCCATCTTCTTGCACTGAAAAGTGTTAAACAAACAAAGTAAATACAGAGAAAAAAAGTAATCTAAGATTAGAAATGTAACACAAAATGGGTTAGTGAGAGAGACTTACTGCTCAAAATAAAGCCTTGCAGCAAGCTCTGGGCTCTTTCTGCTTGCTCTGGTGTTCCTGATATTTGAATTATCTTCTGGGTTACATCTGGTCTATCTTCTACCAACGTAACATTGGCTCCGGATAACTGATAGAAACAAAATATCAGCCAACAAGGCATTTTCTTAATATACTACAGAAAGGTTTGACAAAATTTAACTACTGCCACCTCACTGATCTGAGCAAGCTTGTTTTTTGACTTTGTTATAAGCTGGGGAACTGCAGGCTCTGGTATCACAACTTCAAGTGTGCTCCGAGTGACAAGCGGCACAGGGATCCTAATCGGAATGTCAAAACTTATATATTGCAGTGAAGTCATTGATCTAACTTATAAGAGAAGCATGTAAATGACAGGCAGGAAAACACCATGAAGTCATTTGTAACTTATAAAATGTCTCATTGATTCAAAAGAATTGAGGGAGGGGGAGGAATCAGCATTGCAGAAAGAAGTTCTACCTATTTAACCCACTAGGCAAATCTTCACGTCGATCATTTTCATTCTGCGTACCAGTCTCATTGCTCGCCCCTCCAGTTTCCTGCAAATGATAGTTTGAATCTTTTTGGTGCAGAACTGAAGTCTCAGTAGAGGTGCGCATTCAAATGCAATAGAACTTATGGAGTGCAGGTATGTTATTAAACCAATAAATACTCCTGAATATTAATGCAAAAGAAACATATAAGAAGACCCATAGTAGAAACCAAATGTTCACCTAGGTTGGCCAAAAACACTTTTTTTTCCCTTTAGACACGCAAGAAAAATGACCCGACTTTTTCTTTTTTCCCCCACAGATTGGAACTTGAACCATCATATGACTACCAAAATAACATTTGGCACATTGGATTTTATAAAATTGCGAGTGACCAATGGCTCAAGGGATTTAACACGAAGGCTTCAAATCTTGGTTGAATCTTTTACTACTTGTCTGAAAGAGAAAGCAAGTTTATGCAGAAGAAGTTTTCAGAAGAACCTTAATCTGAAATAGTTTCGTATCCAAAGAAAGTAAAGTGGCTCCACTCATAATGGCTGATAAGAGACCGTTCTGAAAAGAAAGAATCCTCTCGTCATGAGAGAAGAAAAAAGATTTAAAAAATAAGCAACCTTCAGAAGCTGTGCTGTTGCAAAAGGTTGCACATTTTGATAGGCCGTGCTAAAAGAATCATTTCCACTGTGAACTTCACGAGCTGCAGCATTATTATTTGAAGATGATTCCTCGAGTCCTAAACTGACCATGGTGTTCAGTGCTGAGATCGGAGGACTTGCATCTTTTTGGTAGGGCTCCTTACAAATATAACTCCGTAATCTTGATGTTAACTCAACAAGTGCATCTCGAGCTGCTTGTATGTCCCCTATGATCTACAAACATTGCAGTTACGGAATTAGAAACTCAGGAAGAAAAAGTCATCAATTCCAACTAGACACATTAGTAGAAAAATTAGAAAATATTTTAAAACAAAAATTACCGTCCATATAAACAGAGTATAGATTCTTACTAATCAAAATTCTAGCTAAAAAACCAAATGACTAGTTATAAAACAAAGTAGAAAAATTAGAAAATATTATTTATACATCAGGAAAGACCAATATTTTCTACTAACCTGAGACTTCATAACTGCATTTTCAAATCAGAATATGCATATTTAATCCTTAAAAAATAGAGGAAAAAAAAGATAAATAAAAGTAATATTCATACAATGGTTTAAGACCGCTAACTTTCACTGTTCATGCCCATGTTCTGTAACTGATTTAAGGAAAAAAATTCTACAAAAGCTATGAATTTAAAATTAAAAAAAAAAAAAAAAGAAACTCGAAGAGCAAAATGTAATTACATTAAACAACTTTAATCAAATCTAGGAATTCTATCAATTTAAAGTTCAATGACAAACCTGTACAAGCTCGTCAGCCCCAGATACAAACATGGGAAGTTCTTCTCTTGGCACAATTTGTACATTTGCACCAGTTAATCTCTTCATCTCTAACAACGATCCATCTCTTCCCTCCAAACATCCAATATCACTTGAATGGACAAGTAACCTAGTAGTTACAATGTTATCCTTGTCAGGAACAAGATCAACAATGCGAGTTTGGATGTGTAACAAAGCTTCCTGTGCTGGAAAAAGCTCATCATCTGGACCCTAAGAACTCAAATTTTCCGATCAGAAAGTTAAACAAGAAAAATATGAATATATAAATGGTAAACATAACTTTTAAAGTCAGTTTAGTGATTATTTATATAACTCCTAAAAATCGTCTGCAAGGAAAGGCAATCTTAAGTGATTTGGACCTAGGAAACAGTAAATTGGTGTACACCACTAAGGCAGAAAAAAAAAGTTGAAGTACCTCGTCCGAGGAAATGATAAGAATTTGTTCGTTTGAACCAGTCATAGGGCTTGAAACCTTGATATCCACACCAACTTCATTCCGAAGTAATTCTATGATTCCATCAGACTCTCCAATGACACTATCAACCTTCTCAATTGGGCATAATATTCTAAATACAAGGTCCTCACCATAAAAGGGCATCATATTGTCATTAACAGGAGTAGCCCCATGCTCCACCGAAAAACTAGAATGACGGTTCAAATAGTCATTGCTTCTTGTATTAGAAGCAGATATACGTGGCCTAAATGGTCGTCCATCCATTGATAATCGCCGTGCTGTATGTGGAACATAATCATCATCAGGAGGGAACATTCGTTCTGGTGAATGTAGACGCCCATGGAAATGACTACGGTCACGATGCTGGCTCTCTCTCAAGCGTGATGAAATGATAGCTATAGCTTTCTTTACACCATTTGCATCTCCAACAATCTGCAGAGGTTTAAAGCCCCAATTAGAAAGTAATTAACAACTATATATTCTTCATACTCAACGAATGGAATAATGAAGTTGTGAGAACTTCGAGCAGAAAGACAATTGATCACGTCACCATATATTTTTCCTTAATTCAGTCTGGATCAAGATAGAGCTCGTGTTTTAAGTTATATAAAGCCTGGTTAGCTAGATCATAGATGGATGAGGGATATAACTTGGCACCAAAAATTGGAATCCCAATGCATGTCCATTAGATTATCACACTAATATTATATAATTTATTTCTGGACAGTTTTTGATCCTCCAATCTATGGAGAATAGAAGAATTTAAGCAACATCCTAAAAATAAACAACTACATGGTCATATAAGCAATGATACAACAAAATGAAAGACTACATATGTCTTGTATATTTACTGTCTACTTAACAATTTCAAAAGACCTTTAAAGAGCTTGTTAAAACCATAGGCAAATGTTTGACCAGTACCTAGGCATGAAAATAAAACTATAAATGAGATTATCAATGGGGTTGAATAAGTTAGTTCAACAATCGACGCAGGAATCAACATATGAAAAGGCAAAACAATGTAATATGCAAGATATATGTGACGTTCCCACATAAACGTTTCTGCCAATATGACTAGCTTTTGTAAACTCACAGATTGAATAAAATGCGCAGTAAGAAACAAATTTGATGGTTTCAGAAAACAAATGATTTCTGGTCGAACTCTATTAGTTTCTCAAATAGCTAGTGAAGCAAAGACAGGACAGTAGCAGATTCAAAAAACCTGTCACTGCATTACTAAGCTGCTTATAGACGCCATTTTATTACTGCCTCTTTTAACGTTCTAACATGTCCTAAGAACCCAATTAGCAACTTCCGTTAAGCATTGCAAAAGTAAATTGGCTTCCTTTAAACCTGATTCAGTATGAGTATAATATTTTTTTAGATTACCATAGCAACAAGAAATAGGGTACTCTTTCGAGATACTGAAGTGTTCAGAAACTAAACCTGAACGATCTCCTCTGACATTGTAATGCAGCTAGGCAAATTGTGATCTCTAGGTAGAACCCTTATCTGAGTCTTGGTTTCCATTCTCATTTGCTCGATTATCTTTCCTCCCTTCCCTAGCAAACAACCTACGTGCATTCTAGACACCACAAGCCTTGTGGCCACACGGCTATTGCCACCACCAGCTCCTCCTCTAACCTCGCCGTAATCATCCTCCTCATCCTCAGCACCATACCCCATTCCATTAAACCCAGGACTCATTTCACTCTCGAGAATCCTTTCATGAATCAAGAAAAGTGCTTCCTGCGCGGGAGAGAACGACGACATCCGACCTTCGGGGTCCCGCCGCCGAGTGTCCGATATCTCAATTATTCTCTCCTCATCGCCCGGAACAAGCTCATGCACGTTGATCCACGCACCGGTGTGCTGCCTTATGGACTTAATGATACTACCAGATTTTCCGATGACACCCCCGGCTTTGGCGTCATGACAGAGTATCCTGTAAGTTGTGGTCACCATAAGAGGTTGGTCTTGAGGTTTAGACGGTCGAATTGCACTGCCACGGTGACGATAGTTATTACTGGCGTAGTGATTGTTGTAACGTGGTCTGGTTCTACCCATCGCTTCGGAATCATAGTCTTGGTGGTCATAGTAGTAGTTTCTCTTAGATCTAGACTTCTCCATCTCAAATGTTAAATAATGGTTACCCCGGTTTAGTTGATTTCAATGCGAAGCCATTAGAGTCACAGAAATTCGATGTCATTGGCTTTGATTTTCCAGTTTTGTTACAATCTTATCTTCTGGAGTAAAAGGGTCCAAAATCTCTAACTCATAAGTAGATTAGATTCCTCGGGTCCAAAAAGAACAGAAACAAAATAAAAACTCAGAACTCAGAACTCACTCCGTTGCTTCAATTCCGTTGCTTCAATTCCGTTGCTTCAATTCCGTTGCTTCAATCCCGTCCCTCTGCTTGTATCCAGTGAAAATCCAGTAAAACCTTTGCAATTAAAAACCCTAGTACAAGAAGAAGGAGAAGAAGACTAATTGAAGCTGTGGTGCAAATACGAATCCATCAGATTTGTGTTGCCAGTGAAGAAGCGAACGACGCCGTTTGTTGAGCGCCTTTGTTTTCTCTCCTAATCACAGTGGATAAAGATAAACACACATGTTAACCGTTCTACTAAGTCAAAACTACTTTCGATTTCTAACCATGATTCTTTTCTGTTAAATTCATTTGCTTATATTTTTATTATGATATTATTTTAATCATTAAATACTCATTTAATTAATAATCTCAAACACACTGAATTTTCATTCTAAACGAAAATCATTAATACGGTTGCATTTCGAAATATAAAGTCAAAAGCATATAATATATCTTCCTTTTCAAAGGAGCAATTTATGGTTGCCATTTTAACATTTCTTTTATTGAAAAAATAATTCAGAAAAAAATATATCTCGAATGCTAAGGTTTATTGTAGTAAATGTGTTTATTTTGGAAGTTTTAGTTTCAAGTTAAATGGTTTTATTTATATTATTGTGGTTGAAAGAGATAAAAAATAGCACAAGTATGGTAGGTTGACTGGGATGGGATGTACTGTTAAATAAAAATTTGGATTGTCTGCTAATAAATATATGGTAGTACCAAAGATGGAAAAAACATAAATTATAATCATATAGAAGAAATCAAAGAACATTAAAATGCTAAAGCTATGTAGGTACATGCAAAGAACGGATCGAAACGGTTATATTTATTTACCGAGACCAACGCATAAAAAAGAAATTTACAAGAGAGTCACGGTTTTTATCATCAATCAAATACACTAAACTTAGGGGGCCTCAACTAATCTCAATCTTACTATGTTTGACATATTTGAAAATCTTGATCAAATACCCAACAAAGGATGCTCTAGACCACTTCAATTCCGCAACTCAAACCCTCCAAGATCCCAAGTTCAAGCTTTGAATTGACAACAGTTAATTCAGTTGGCCTTGAAATGGGTGAGACGTACTAGAGACTACTGAGGAATGTGTGAATGGACGACACAAAGAGTAGAGCTCGAAAACCAAATATAGTTTTTGCGAGTGCAAGAGACTCAACATAAGAACAAACGGAGAAGAAGAGAAAATTAACGTTATCTTAAACAAAAGTATGCAAAGAAAAGAGTAAAATAGTGTACTCCTTGAACACAAGCTTCTCATGCCATGGCCATTCAGCATTTGATTCTCTCATCAAAATGTGAATCCATTGTATAGTCTTGCAAAGAAATTCAATTCAATAACTTGAGCAACCAGCAAACAGCTAACATTAAAGCACAAAAAATAAATCCTCAAAATAACCAGAGGCCCTAACGATCTTAAGAAACCAAAACCATTGGCATCATTATGAACGAGCATGCTGTTTCCCATTTTTTATTTACTACGGACTTTAACTTTCAGGGACCAGTAGATCTTTCCTTCGGGCAATGGGATCGACTTTGGAAAGCGCAGTGGTACTTCATATTCACCACATGTTGGCAAGGGGGCTGGCAAATGTAGATTTTCAGGCGTAATTTGAATAGAAAGTTGCCGTGCCACCTAAACCAAGAAAAGGATATGTTGATCTACATTAGAAAAGAAAAATGAAGTCTTCATTGATAAAAGACTAAATATGATTCTCATCCCAAATCCTTATCTATTCAGTCCATCCTCTGTTAGTTGTTAGGACCACGAACTCTTACTGAAATGTTTAATCGAAGTCCTTGAACCTTCTGAAATGCTTATAATTTGCAGACAAGAAGTTTCACTTTACGATACTCTCAGGATCTCTCTCCCACCCACACCGTTCAATTCTCATTTGAAAAAGAACACAAGAATTGATCAAAGCCTACCTCAGCAACAAGGTCGTCTACCGTCACAGAAGATTGCAAGGCCAAGGGCTCATCTTTTGTGGCACGAGTACGGAACTTTTCCTTGTCAATTAACCTCCTCAAAACCTAAGATTGTGTTAAGCATCAGTTATAATTAATAAATCTATCAATTCGGCAGAATATCCAATTATAAAAAATTCTCTAATACTGTGAAGGCAATCTCATCCACTTTTTTTATTGCAATCGCTGTGTCTTGCCTCCTAAAAAGGGCAACCTCAGACATTTGCTTAAGCCATTTAGTGCACCAGTTTATTCATTTCTTAAACATCAAACAATAAATCATTCCAAGGGTAACTGATTAAAAGAAATTGACAATTGGCGAAGAACAAAACATATATAGAACAACTAAGTAAGGATAAAAATTGAAGTTACAAACCAGCTGAGTACTATCCAGGCGTTTTGCTGCCTTCTCATATTCTTTCATCTTATCCTCCTTCGTCACGGTCACAACCTTAACGACCTCTTCCTCAACTGGTTGGTAAATCTAAATAAAACAAATTGAAATTATCAAAACCAATGAGAAGTATCTGAATCCTCGTGTGCAATCTATCATGGCGATGCAGCCAACATTAGAAACTGAAACCATCATGTAGCAAAATCAGTTGGTCAATCCTCCATTAAGTCTCCAACATAGGGATAAAGGACTTAACATTTTTGCAACTCTCAAATGTGTTTTCATGAGGGCTGCTAAAAATTAAAAATCACCAAAAATTAACATAAGAAGCACGATTTCCAGTCAGGTAAATTCAATTGTCGTCTCCTCAGCCCTTCTTTCCAATTGGGAGGGAACAATAAAGACTAATCAATGCAATCAAGAAAATAACAGCACAAACGCATATGGATAAACAACCAAAAGTAACTAATAAGATCTAAATTGCAGAGAAGTACCCTGCGCTGCTCCTTGACGAGATAAGCATACTTGTCAATATTTGGAACAGCCAGCAACTTGGGCATAAGATGGTTTCGGAAGTATCCCGGGGCAACCTTAACTGTCTCACCGGCCTTCCCAAGCTTTTCTATGCTCTTTTTAAACATCAAAGTAAGAATTTTTCAGTTAATTGTTCATAAAACCCAACGGTCAGGCATGAAAACTAAAAAAGTGAAGTCACATACTCACTGTTGTCAGAATAACTTCCAACTTCCTATGTCTAACTCCCTGACTCGAGAATAGCAATGGCTGCATCATTCGATCAGAAGGATGAAGCCTAGTGTCTTTAATAATTCTCTGGAGTGCATTTTTACCATATTGAATACAAGCCATTTCGATCTAACGAAGAGTCTGTAAAAGGAAATGGAAAACATAAGAGCTATAAACCTCAACAGACGAGCAAGAATGCAAAAAGTAAGGGCGCACGGAGAAGAAAAGAGTAAAATTACCGTAGAAACAGGGAAGAAGGAATCCCGACAGTGGCTTTGCAGCCGAACAATAATGGACAAATCCCTTCCAATGAAGCTCAAAGTGTCCCGACGACGGCGAACGTAACAGAACCCGCGAAGGCGATGGAGAGGTCGCCGTTGTATAATGGTTATTTAACCAGAGTGCCCTAAAATTATTTTTTAAAAGTAGAAAGCCCGCCCAGGACCGGGCCCAATATCAAGCCCAAGCCCAAAATTGATGTTTTATTTTATTTACTAAAAAACCTTCAAAAATCGGAATGCCGCCTGTTATGTTAGGTTTAGCGTAGAATTTGACGTTTTTCCGCTAAAATTGAAGCAATGGCTCCGACAGCTTCCGTCGTTTCTGATGGAGATGCTAAATGGGAATTCAGCTGGTTCCTCTCTCTCTCTCTCTAAGCCCATAAATGCATAGATACAAGTTTTCCTTTGATTGTATGGCATGCTTTTAGATCAGTTTGTTTATTATCGTTGCTACGTTAGCATTTTGGTGAGCTTCGCGTCTTTAGTTTAATCTTATTTCTCATTTGATTAATCCGTTCTGTTTTTTTTTTCTCTGGTTCCTTGCAATTTCCATATTCAAAATAAGACAATGATAATGATGATGATGATCATGTTCTTGTGCCTGGCAAGTGGCAACCCATTTTTCTTTTGTTGCTGAACCCGAAGTTTCGCGAGTAAAATAGTGTCATGAAAGCTCAAATATGCGAAGCTTTCTTCTTTTGCTATGGTTCCTAGAACCCAATGTTGTTTCCTTTCTGGGTGTTGTTAGTGTTTAACAATTGCTATTTGTTCCTAAGTGGTCATTGCGCTTGCTTTTTTCTTTAAGGGTCAACATTTATGTTGGAAACATGCAGTTTAACTCATCGTTTGCTATCTGCAGTGACTTCGAAGTGGACTGTGAATCTGAGAAGAAAGCTTCAATTGTCTATAATGCTTTAGTCGTCGATAAAGAGGTGCTTCTCGATTATTTCAACCTTCGCATTGTGCTCCCTAGTGGACTTGTTTCTGATTTGATTTCTGTGCTAAGTACAGTTGCAGCCAGACAAGGTGAAAAGGGAGATGACAGTTTCTGATGGAAAACTTTCAGTGTGAGCCTATTATGCTCTTGGCATTCCTCATTAATAATACATGGATACCAAAATAGCTTAATACAGAATTCTTGGGAACATTCACAATTCTCTTCAATCATTTTTTAGAATTTTCATTAGCTGTCTGACTTGTTTCATGCAGACACTTCGAGGCAGTGGAAGCAAGATTTCTGCGTGCATCATATAGTGCTTTTCTGGATGTGCTTACTCTTGCCATAAAAACAATCGAAGATTTCGGACAAGGATTGGATTTCTGATAGCCTTCGCTCATCTTTTACATCTCATGTTTGCTTAGTTTACATCTGATCTCCAATTTTGTTACAATATGATTTGAAGTGGTTTGATCCATGGTGAAGAACCACATCCAACATCCATCATTCGAACATTGAGATCCAACAATATAACATTTTCGATACCATATTACTCCTTACATTCAGTCACGTCATTGCATAATATATTATTTCTTTTGAATCTCAATTTAGTTCCAATCATGTGGACGATTATTTTTTTACCTCAATAGTTGAAAGAAATCTAAATGGCTAACGAGTTAATCAGGTCATTTGACTCGGCTACAGAAATCCACGCTGATAAGGGATAATTCTTAAAACCCACACGATGGTATCACTTATATTAGTAAAAATTACAGTGAAAGAAGAACAAAGAAATGATTTGAGCATGGGATGAAGGAAAAACTGCTATATGAAACATACAAACTGGTAGCTCTAGTGAATTGAAGAGGTTCCTCTGTGGTTCATTGCTTTCCTGAACGTGTTGGAAGTACTAGTATTCATCCAAATAAGTGTACAGCATATCGTCTTTCTTCGACTTGCGTCGGCTGAGTAATGCCTTTAGCAGGCGTTTGCTTTTGCTGGGATATTGTTCAACATCCTTGCTGTTATCCCTTTCTGCAGGCATACGCATTGATGCTGATTTCCTAGGTTCTGAAGGATACTGGTAGCAAAGAAAAATTCATGTTGTAGAATCTCAGTTACTCAATGATGTCATTTTTTCACTTAATTTAGTAAAACATAAGAGAGCACAATGAACACACCCGTCGTTGGCCATTGGAATTACTTGGAGTGGTGGGCCTACTTGAGTTGGGCGTAGTTGATCGACTTGAACTCTGCGTCTTTGGCCTACTTGAGAGAGAACCAGAACGCAGAAGTGGAAACCGGTGTGGTGAAACCGACCGTTTATCTGGTTTGAAACAAATGTATTTGCATTTTATGAGGGCAGACATAAGCTATGAGCACAAAAACCAATATAGTTACATTAACACACAAAAGGGCAGCTAAAGGGGAAGAATTAAGAGCATATGAACCTAATTCCTTCTTGGACATAGTAGACGTGAATGAAAACGTTCTAGGTTGTGGGGATGGCGAAGGTCGTTGCGAACGCACAGGAGAATTTTCTTTACTGCACGAACGAGAAAGAATTCGTTCAGCCAAGTTCACCAGAAGAAGAGAGGTAAACGCAAGCAAGCAGTTTCAGTTCGGATCAAAAGAAAATGTGGCATTTACCTGATAATGGATGGCGGCGTTTCCCTAATGGTAGCTCGAACAGCTAGAGGATATCAATCAGATTAATACATGGTGAAGTTTCATTTGAAAATTTTCCAAACAGTTGATTTGGGCGCTTACCATTTCTAAATTGGTGCCAGTCATCTTCATCATCTAGGTTGCATCCTTCGTATTTGGATCTAGTTTGGATACCGCCATTCATGGTCTCCCCAACTGGACAAATTCTACAAACTATAAGACTTCTTCTCAGAAAGCAAAAGAAACGAACTGGGACGTCGGGCAAAGATAATAAACTTGCCTGGTAATATGTAACGCTTGTGATATTTTGGGGTATTCATCACCAGGGATTGCTGGGAATGTCCTTCATGATCAATATACTGTTGGCACGTTCTTAGCCTCTACAGCCCCGTAGGTTAGTAAAAGTGAACAATTTAGAATGTAGTTATCGCTGAATTAATCAGCTTCCTCTACTGCTAAGAAGTATGGATTTTAGAGGATCTATACAGCTTATTCGGGTTTCTCTTTTCATTTTTGTATCAAATAATGTAAGTTGCAACTTACCTGCTCGATGCATGACACCCTAAACTCAGTTCCAGAAACATCATCCACCTTTTCATCCAAGAGATCGTTAACCTTAAAAGTAACAGAACCTAAATGATCCACCGTATTCACAAGAGCTTTAACAGCATAATCTTTCAATGTTTCTACCACTCTGCATAGAAAAAAACATCATTGATTCCAGTTTACTCTCTTATAAATTACTCTAATAAACAACTCAAACTAACTCACATCTGTTTTTGGTCGTCATTCATGTAAGAGAGTTCGAAGTATTCTGCTGCTGAGTATAATTGTGCTCGCAGGTTCTTCAAATCCTGAAAATCAAATGCAGAAAGAGAGTGAACAAAAGACGAGGAGTTGCCATTTTGGAGAACCTGGACAAAGACACAGAGTAGTACCTTGAGACAATCAGAGAAAATCAAACTCTGCTTCATAGAAATCTCATCGAAGTTGGATGTTTGTTGTGAGATGGGCATTGTACAAGATTTGGTTTGAGCTCAAACTAACTACAAGGCCTGCAACCAACAAATTTCAAAACAACCAAGGAAATCATGGCAAGAGACGAAAATCATTGAATCAAGCAACACTCCCACCACTAGCAGTGCAAACATTAATAAATTTCAAAACTAACTTTAGAAACCTTAAAATTATTAATGTTTTGTAGTATAGCCCAAAAGAGACAACAGAAGTACTGATTTAGCAGGTGAGGGAGAGAGACAGCATTCCCTTTGACAGGTTATAAGTGATGAGAATTCTGAATTCAATAAATGAAAGAATAGTTGACTCGGTGTCTCATAGATTAAACATATACCAAATTTGAACCAATCAACGACATAAAACAAATAGTGTTTTTCCATAATTCAAAAAAAAAGAAAAAAAGAAAAAAAAAAGGAACAAAACAGATAAGTAAATGTTGAAATTTCATGAATTGAAAAAGCTCATTCTGTCTGAATCTTCGCCAGGACTCGAGCTGCAGTGAATAATTAAATTCAAAGCAACCCACTTGGAGAATTTTAAAAAGGCAATGTCCAGTAATTCCTTAACAACATCGAAAAAGGTGCGAAAAATGAAGCACCCTTGGTAATGGCAAGAGAAAGTGTTCGCAATATAGAAGATGAAAACCCCGGGTAACACAGTCGAGAAACCAATTTGTTTTCTCTCATTCCAAATTTGTCAGCAACAAAAAAAAAAAAAAAGGATTGGAGAGCAAAAAGAAAGAAAGAAACTCAAGGGAAGCACCTGTACCTGTTGTTTTGCAGGTGAAGAGGTCGAACCTAGAAAGGAGACGGTAGCCGAAAACCCATCTAATTCTTGAGCCTCAAAATGTGAACCCAGAGTGAGTAGAAGCAAAAGAAGCCAAAAGTTGGCAAAAAAATCAAGTGGGTTTGGTAAAAGATTTAGAGTGAACTAGAAAAACGACAAGTTACAAAACCTCTGTAAAATGTTTGAAGAAAAGAAACAGGAAAAGGCAAGGATTTGAAGATGAAAATGATAGAAAGACAGAGGGTGGTGGTGGGCGTGAGATAGGAAACGGGAGAGACAAACATGAAGAGGAGCTCGTCGGTTAAGCCAGAAAATCAGGGGGCATTCTGGTTGAAAGGGCCTCCCTCTCTTTTGGAAGCAGCAAAAGTGGGCAAATTTGAATGTGAAAAATCCCCTATTTTAGCTCTCTCTCCCCATCATTGCGTCTCGTGGTTGCCACTGTATGAGTGTGTTTTGGAAACGATGGGTCCCAACCCCAAAAACCCTCCGCCATTCTCCTCTTCCTAATATACTAGTTGTTGGACTCAAAGAAAGAAACAGGGTTTAATATTCCCAAATCAAAGCTTTCGCCTTTTTCTCTCTCCTTCAATCTAAACATTGTCTTCCTTCTTTCCCCACTTGATTGATTGATTGATTGTGGGGCTTTCTAACATTGACCACCGTAATTAGTTAGGTGAGCTTATCATTGTTAGACGAACACGACTCTCCACAATGGTATGATATTGTCCACTTTGACCTCGAACAAAGTGCGCCTCCCCTTAATCGAGGCTCGACTCCTTTTGGAGTCTTAGTCATTTTTTGACGGCCTTCGAGGAGGGGCTTAGCTCCTTTTCTTTAAGAATTCTTTGTTCGATATTTGAGGATTTGAGGATTTACCAATCTATTGGCACGACTAAGTTTAGGGCATGGCTCTGATACCATGTTAGACGAACACGACTCTCCACAATGGTATGATATTGTCCACTTTGAGCATAAGCTCTCATGGCTTTGCTTTGGGATTCCCCAAAAGGCCTCATTCCAATGGAGTTAGTATTCCTCACTTATAAACCCATGATCACACCCTAAATTAGTCGATGTGGGACTTCCATCATCCAACACCTCCCCTCGAACAAAGTGCGCCTCCCCTTAATCGAGGCTCGACTCCTTTTGGAGTCTTAGTCATTTTTTGACGGCCTTCGAGGAGGGGCTTAGCTCCTTTTCTTTAAGAATTCTTTGTTCGATATTTGAGGATTTGAGGATTTACCAATCTATTGGCACGACTAAGTTTAGGGCATGGCTCTGATACCATGTTAGACGAACACGACTCTCCACAATGGTATGATATTGTCCACTTTGAGCATAAGCTCTCATGGCTTTGCTTTGGGATTCCCCAAAAGGCCTCATTCCAATGGAGTTAGTATTCCTCACTTATAAACCCATGATCACACCCTAAATTAGTCGATGTGGGACTTCCATCATCCAACACCTCCCCTCGAACAAAGTGCGCCTCCCCTTAATCGAGGCTCGACTCCTTTTGGAGTCTTAGTCATTTTTTGACGGCCTTCGAGGAGGGGCTTAGCTCCTTTTCTTTAAGAATTCTTTGTTCGATATTTGAGGATTTGAGGATTTACCAATCTATTGGCACGACTAAGTTTAGGGCATGGCTCTGATACCATGTTAGACGAACACGACTCTCCACAATGGTATGATATTGTCCACTTTGAGCATAAGCTCTCATGGCTTTGCTTTGGGATTCCCCAAAAGGCCTCATTCCAATGGAGTTAGTATTCCTCACTTATAAACCCATGATCACACCCTAAATTAGTCGATGTGGGACTTCCATCATCCAACAATCATCAATCGGATAACTCAATCCTGTTTACCAGTTTCTAATCTCACAAAAACAGGTTTCTCCTTCAAAATCAACGGTCTGGATCCCGTAAAGAAACTAATCACCGGGCAGTGACATTATCATCTTCTTGATAAATTTAAAGGAAGGAAATTCGGCTTGACCGAAAGAAATTTGTTTAAAATCAGCGGCGTGATTGTTGGGGAATTATGGGCCCTCCATCAGATTCAACGTGGGCTACGAACCCCTCCTCTGAATATGGGCTTTAAGCCCAAAAATCATTTACAGCACAAAATTAATCCTGCCCACTTTTGACTGCATAGGAGAGAGAAGCATATAATAGAAAGAGAGAGTGCATGCATTTGCAATTTTGCATGGTATGTGTATGCATGAAAGGGTATGGAGTGGAGGTGTATGGATAATACAGCCCCCCTTTTGTTGATTGGTAATTGTTTCAAATATTTAATCCCCTTTCATTGAAATTTTAACTCCCAATCAATTCTTGCACCAACTTCTAAATCCTCTTTCTTCCCCTCCTCCTCCTAAATTTCACTCACTACTTATACCACCCCTTCTTCTTTCGCCTTTCTTCAAAAACTCATTCACTCTCCTCCCTCCTCCACACTCCATATCTAGCCATGGAGCCCAGCGCCAAACTACACCCACACGACTTTGACTTTGAGTGGCCATATCACCAACATCTTTTCCCCTTCGACCACGAGTAAGAACAAACCATCTAAATTGATAGATACAGTTCAATTTGTTAACACAAGTCTAAAGGATTCAACTTTACGTGTTGGGTTCATTTTAAATTGATTTGTCTTTGATGGGTCTTGCTCAATTTTGGTTTTCTCATTTTCCACAGAGCACTAGAGCTTCCTCCATTAGATGTGGATGCATCCTTCGACTTCAACTCGCTTTCCTTACCATTCCATTGGGACGATATTTCCGAGTTGGAGGCTGAAATTTTGTGGTTGGACAAACACATGATACCAGTTACACCACTTAATGATGAGGACATGTTGGCTGTTGATGAGACGAAGGCGGAGAGAATGGTGAAATTAAAAGACAACGACGGAACGAGTAGGGAGTTGCAGGAGGAGACAAGGGTGATTGAAACAGGGCTTTCAAGTTGTAAAGAAAACGAAGAAGAAGAAGAGTGTGAAAGGAGGATGAGATTAATAATGAGAAACGGGAGGAGAAAGAGTAAAGTGTTGGGATTGGACGAGATTCAAAAGCACTTTGATATCCCAATAACAGAGGCCGCAAAAGCGATGAATGTGGGTTTGACAGTGCTTAAAAGGAGGTGCAGAGAACTTCATATAATGAGATGGCCTCATAGAAAGCTCAAGAGCTTGAACTCTCTCATTACAAATGTCCAGGTTTGTATGTATACACATCCACATTCTATATGTCTATTGATTCAAGTTCTTAGGACGCTCAACGTCGGTGCAATTTGGAAGTGCAGGAGATGGGGTTGACAAATGAGATAAAAGGGTTGGAGGAGCACAAGAGGCTTGTGGAGGAACTCCCAGATACGGACCTCACTCACAGAACCAGAAGGCTCAGGCAAGCCTGTTTCAAAGCCAATTACAAGAAGAAGCGAAGGTCCAATGTTGCCGCTCTTCGCTGAAGACTGTAATTTGTTGTAGTGATCAGAGAAACACACACCTTGGCTCTTTCTTTGCATTTTGGACACACATGAAGTTTAGGGAAACAAACTCTGTGGCTGCTTGTTGATACAGAAGAATTGAAATCATGAGGCAACCATTTTCGTTCATTCATCATGCTTGCGTCTCCATGGAAGCACTTGCTTCAAGCTCCCATAAATACATGCCTGCCATTATTAGAAACAACTATTTAAGTAAATGACAATTAAGCATTTCAGGATGTACTAAATGATCGAGAGGTTAGATTGAATGGCACGACGACCTATATGGGTCACGACCTCATGTATTTATAGATGCGTATAATGAAGATTACATCCCAAATCTATGATTTGGTAACAAACCATAAAATCATAGATTTGGTAACAAACCCTTCAAATCATAACAACTAGTAAATCTTAGACTATTTTAGTATATACAGTTATGATCTATTTTAGGTTTAACACCCCCCTCAATCTGGACGATGTACTACTAAGTTCAGATTGCGCCTAAAATAGCTAAAAGAAGGAGCTGGTAGTGGCTTTGTCATGATATTGGCGAGCTGATCCTTGGAAGATATGAGTCGAACATCAAGCTGACGAGTCGATACTCGTTCACGAACGAAGTGATAATCAACCTCAACATGCTTCGTCCGTCGATGAAAGATTGGATTGGCGGATAGGTAGGTGGCACCAATGTTGTCACACCATAGGCTAGGCGCTCGCGCTTGCGAGATCCCGAGCTCACGCAAGAGAACTTGGATCCAAATTAATTCGGCAGTGGCATCAGCAACCGCCTTATATTCGGCTTCCGTACTAGAACGAGAAACTGTCGATTGTTTCCTCGAACTCCAAGAGATAAGATTGCCACCAAAGAAGATCACATAGCCTCCAGTGCTTCGACGATCATCAGGATTCCCAGCCCAATCAGCATCTGAAAAGGCACTCAACAAATCAGTGCTGGACTTTGTAAGACACAAACCCATATCAATAGTGTCATGTAGATAACGGAGAATTCGTTTGACTGCCGCCCAATGTATAGAAGTTGGAGAGGACATGAACTGACACACTCTGTTGACACAGAAGGATATATCAGGACGTGTCAGAGACAAATATTGGAGAGCACCAACGACACTTCGATAGCGAGTAGTATCCTCAGGTGAGAGCTTTTCACCACCATTCAATAACAACTTCTCACTGGGAAGCATAGGTGTGGGCACACCTTTGGAGGTGAGCATATTGGTTCTGGCTAATAAATCTCGAATGTATTTATGTTGTGTCAGAATAAGTCCACTAGAAGTATGGCGGACCTCAATCCCAAGAAAATAACTCAAAATACCAAGATCCTTGACGGCAAAATCATTCTGAAGCTGTGTAAGAAGTTTCTCAGTAGCCGTAGAAGATGAGCTGATGATAATAATATCATCAACGTAGATGAGGATATACATCTGAATGCCCGTTTTGTTAAAAATAAAAAGAGAGACATCAGCCTTTGAAGGTGTAAAATCTAGCTGTAATAGTTTGGAGCTAAGGCGAGAAAACCAGGCACGCGGAGCTTGTTTAAGGCCATAAAGCGACTTATCCAGCTTGCAGAGATAACCAGGGTGTTGAGAATCCACAAATCCAGGGGGCTGCTTCATATAAACATCTTCATTAAGAAGGCCATGAAGAAAAGCATTTTGAATATCAATCTGCCGAATAGTCCAACCACGAGAAATAGCAAGAGATAATAAGAGCCGAATGGTAGTGGGCTTAACAACTGGACTAAAGGTATCATCATAATCAACGCCATACTGCTGTTTAAAACCTTTAGCAACCAGGCGTGCTTTGTAGCGATCAATAGAGCCATCTGGCTTTTGTTTGAGTTTGAAAACCCATTTGCAATCAATAACGTTAAGACCAGCACGAGGAGGAACTAAGTGCCATGTCTTATTTTTTTGAAGTGCCTGAAATTCATCATTCATTGCCTGACGCCAGAGGGGATGCTCCATAGCAGTAATATGTGAAGTAGGTTCAGAGGCAGAAAACCGAGCTACAAGATATGTTACTGTTCCATCTGTACGCACCTTGGGTTTCTTGATGTTGTGCTTCAATCGAGTACCATACGGATGAGTAGTAGGTGCAGGATCCACATTTGAGGGGATGGCCGTATCAGCTGTTGCGAGGGGAGCAACCGATGCTACAGCAGTTGGTTGACCAGCGGCCGAGGATTCGACTGGGCATTGCGCAATATCATCTGCTAGCGGAGGAGCCGAGGCCTCAATCATTGGCGGAACAACCAACGCCGATTCACATGGCAGCGACGCGGAGGATTGTTGCGGCAATTCCGAAGTTGATGTAGACACCAAATTTTCTGCATCCAAAGAGTTAGTAGGCCCAGACATATGCATGTGATCATTCTCCAAATTAGTACTGCTATTACCCAAATGCAAGGTGCACAAATCAGGGGCATTATGCGTCGACTGCATGATTGGGGAAGAATTAGGTGAGGCTCTCTTGAATGGAAAAACATTTTCATCAAATATGACATCTCTAGACATATAAACACGACCAGAATCGGTGTCAAGACACTTATACCCTTTATGTGAAGAACTGTAGCCTAGAAAGACACATTCCTTTGATCGAAAAGAGAGCTTTTGTTTGTTATAAGGACGAAGATGGGGCCAACAAGCACACCCAAAAATTTTTAATAAGGAGTAATTTGGTGGGGTATGAAAAAGAAGCTCTAAGGGGCATTTTTTATCGATGACACGAGTAGGAAGACGATTGATGAGATATGTGGCTGTAAGAAACGCGTCGTCCCAAAATTTAATAGGTACATGAGCATGAGCTAGAAGGGCTAGGCCAGTTTCAACAATATGACGATGCTTGCGTTCAGCAGACCCATTTTGTTGATGTGTGTGAGGGCACGAAACACGATGACCAATTCCAAGGGAACGAAAAAATGTGTTATGAATTTTCTGATATTCCCCACCCCAATCAAATTGGACCCACTTGATTTTAGTATCTAGGAGGCGCTCAACATGAGCTTGGAATTGCAAAAATATACGAGGAGCTTCTGTACGATCATGCATCAAATAGATCCACGAAAATTTACTGAAATCATCAATGAAACTAATATAATATTTAAAACCCCCAACAGATGGAGGTGCAGGGCCCCAAACATCCGAAAAAATAAGTTCCAAAGGTGACGAAGACCTATGGGAAGAACTAGTATATGGTAATCGATGATTCTTTGCTAACTGACACGCATTACAAACTGACAAAGATGACTCACTAGCACACGAAATATTATTTAGACGCAAAATGGATTTTATTACTTGAGATGAAGGATGTCCAAGACGTGCATGCCATTGGGCGTGAGTAGTAGATCTGCTCACCAAGGCGTGCTTGAGATTATCGACATCGGATGGCTTAATAGGATAAAGACCAGATTCACACCTCCCATTTAGGAGACTTTTCCTCGACTGTCGATCCTTTATAGAAAAATGCCAAGGATGGAATTCAAAGAATACGTCATTATCACGAGAAAATTTATGAACAGAAAGAAGATGTTTGGAAATTTCAGGCACATGCAAAATATTACGCAACGCAAGAGGACGAGTAGCAGTATTAATTAGAGAATGACCAGTATGCAAAACACGCAAACCTGCTCCATTGCCGACTTGAACTTGTTCACCTCCATGATAACGTTCACGCACAGCGAGACGATCCAGGTCACTGGTGATATGGTCCGTAGCGCCTGTGTCGCTGTACCAATTTGGGTCAATCTTGTAAGAGGAAGTAGCCGCCAGTGCCGTAGGAGGAGCAGAAGAAGGTTCATCTTGATAGGACTCATCCATCCTATGCCAGCAGCGGATAGCAGTATGCCCCACTTTGCCGCAGATCTGGCAGGAAGGACGAGCAGAAGGGCCACGACGATCACCAGCAGGACGAGAGGGTGCATAACCTTGAGAACGACCACGACCGCGATCCCTACGCCCACGATTCTTCTGCTGACCACCACGAGTAGCATAATTGGCAGAAGATCCAAGATTTAACTGAAGTTCAGCCTGGTGTTGTAGTTGGCGAGCTTCATATGACATTAGATGTGCAAACACATCATCAAGGGTGAGGGCTTCACTCTTGGTAGTCATTGAGGTGACGAAGGGATCATAGTCAGGGCCAAGACCAGCAAGAAGATACGCGATCACATCATCATCCTGCAAGGCAGAGCCGGCGGCGGCCAGCTCGGTGGCTAGCCCTTTGATCTTGCAAAAATAATTTGCAGCAGATTGATCTCGTTTCTTGGACGTGGCGAGCTCAACACGAATCTGAGTAGTGCGAGCACAAGTTGACGATGAAAACATCCGCTGCAGGGTATCCCACGCCTCCTTGGACATAGTAGCGGCAACCACATCATGAAGAATCTCCTCAGACATGGAGGAGAGAAGGCCGCTAAGGACTTGTTGATCCTGATCATACCACTGATTATAGGCCGGATTAGAGACCAGCTCAGCACCAGCAGCAGTTGAGGAAGGGATCAGCTTGGCAGGTGCAACATTGGTGCCATCGAGGTAGCCCATAAGCTTCGTACTCCGTAGGTAGGGGAGGAGCTGGGCACGCCATATGATGAAGTTGTTTTTGGTTAGACGAATTGTGACAACATGGTGTAAAGGGATTGGATATTGTTTAAGGCCAAGAGTCGCCATGGTAGTTGAGACGGTGTTGGAGATGGTGGATGGAGAGGAGGAAGAAGACATGGCGAGGAGTTTAAAAAATAAACCTTGGCTCTGATACCATGTTAGATTGAATGGCACGACGACCTATATGGGTCACGACCTCATGTATTTATAGATGCGTATAATGAAGATTACATCCCAAATCTATGATTTGGTAACAAACCATAAAATCATACATTTGGTAACAAACCCTTCAAATCATAACAACTAGTAAATCTTAGACTATTTTAGTATATACAGTTATGATCTATTTTAGGTTTAACAAGGTGCAATTACTTTAGAAATAGTTTCAGATTGAGACAATGAGGACTTACGATGATGTGCGACTTTGAATTCCATGTCCCAATAAAGTTTCTTCTAATCCTTAATCTCGTGATCTTCACTCTCGTATTGCCGTCGTCCGCACCGCCGGCCGAGAGTGAAATTTCAGGCCCACGCTTCACATTCTCCTTGTTAACATCCTTTCCCTCCCTCGTCTCCGTCGCCGTCGCCGTCTCCGCCCAGCTGTCCGGAAACCTGAACGATAGGTCTCGGCGGTCTCGGCCGGCGACGGGGTCATCCGCGGCGATTGTAGGAGAGGCAAAATGGGCTACCTTGGCGTCAGCGAACAGCCGGAGTGGCAGGTCCAAAGTTCTTGCACTTTTGGGCTTTGGATTCAATTCAATAATTCCGAGCGGCTTCGGCTTCCCTGGTGCCTCTTCCCAGTGAAACGGCACAGAAATCGATGCGTGCAGCGGCGGCGTCGCCATCCCTGGCGGCTCCAATGGTTGTCTTGGAAAAGAAAACAGAGACAGCTTTGGTGGCGTGGAGCTTGGATTTTCCCCTGTTGCAGTCCTCATTCTGCCAAAATCTCACAGACCCGTTTGATTTTGTTAAAAAAACTAGAAGGCCCACTTGAACTGAATGATCAGTTAGCGTAGAATTGGAACAAGTTTTAAAGAAAGAGAAATAAGGGGAGGTTTTGTATAGAGAGAAGGAAGTGGAAGGAGATGCGAATTGTGAGGGTAACTGCAAAACGCTCCTGGCGCTTCGTCTTCACGAGAAAATGCCAGAAACTTTCTCTGTATAAATTGGACTTTAAATGCACCAAATCGATCCCACGAGTTGAAACGGTTGGGTCTGCAATTTGGATGGATCAAAGAACCATCAACAGTCCAGTCCTGATTTTTCCTCTTGGAGACCAACGGTCGAGAAGGGATACGCTTTTTGATGCTTGGATAAAATGGTTGATTCATTTAGCATTACATGATTAACTTAAACCCTCTATTCGAGCAACTTTGGAGTCACTTGCAGAAGTTCTTTGGCTTTCTCCTGCAATTTTTCTTTCCATGTCCATATTATATGCAAAGAGAACCTTTTGTTTTTAGTTGATTTTGGGGATTAAAAAAGAGCACGACTTGCTCAGACCAACAAAACCAGTGGTTCTAAGCTGATGCCTATCTATGCACAAAAAACCAGCTAAATGGGAAACCTGAAATCGACCTGAAACTTCGTCAGAGACCAGAAATTAATGTTTTGTTGCATAGAATGTCCCAGAAATCAATGTGTTGAGAGGTTTTTAAAGCTTAACCATCACTCACTTTTGGGAGCACAAGCTTTCATCAATCACTTGGGCCATTTCATTACATTCGAAGGCCATTCTTAGAAACTTCTCTATACAAAGCAAGAAAAAGAACACACAAAATCATACATGACTATTCAACTTTATTGATTAAGATTCAGTTTCACAACTACCTACTTAGACGGATCATACCCTCACACGCCAAGGTTCCTTCTAGATCTCCAATAATTCGAGTTATTCGAACTTCTAGACCTCTTTGCACTTCTTGGAAGAGAGTTTTAACACTACTGGCAAAGAGCTTAATGTCAAAGCTACCAGAGTTTTGAAGTTCGTCAGCAACCTTGGCAAATTCCGGGCTGATCTTGGTTTGAATGTCCATCAATTTCTGTCCCGTTAAGACAACATATCTTTGTAGCTGAAATGTCTGTTCAAGGAAACTTTCCAACGCTTTGGTTTTCCCTTTCGTTCTAACTACTTTAGGCTCTCCACATTTTACACTCGCCTCATAATCATGCTGCAAACCACAAACAGATTATCAGAAAGCGAGTTTCACACAGCTTCATATAAGACTCCAATACTTTCACAAATATACAGAAAAAACTTCAACTACGAAGACACGGAAATATGAACTTATAACAGAATGTTTGTAAATATGAACTTACCATCCTTTGGCAGAGTTCATCATTCTTCTCCTGCAGAGAATTGTATCTGCCCACTTGTTTATTCAGCAGTGTCAGAAACAAAAGAAATTCTCTAATGCTAACTTGTCCATTATCCTCATTTTCAGAATTCCGACCAGTTTCTTGTTTTCCAATGAGCTTCTCAAGCAAAAGAAATTGCTGTTTCAGCCTTTTGATTTTGTAAGACACTCCTAGAGCATGGATATCCATCCTCCATTGGGCACTATAAGTTCTTCCAAACTGCTGTCCTATTGATACCAACTGTTCGTCATTATCAACCTCCTGTTGACTGCTTGTGTTAGCTTCCTGAATGGGACTGTGACAAGCAATTTCTTTCTCATCTTCAAACTCAGTTCCTGGAGATTGTATCAATGGATTTCTATTCTCAACAAGATTTGAACAAGCAATCTCCTCTCTCTCAATAGCATCTTCTCTTATCGCCCCAATAGACTCTTTATCTCTCTGTTGCTCTTCTTCTCCCGATTGTATCTTTATAACCTTGACATCAGACCAAGTGCCGTTGTCTTCATCTAGCAGATCCCATTTTGTCGCCTGGTACCCTTGAGAGCTAAACTGTGATGCCAATTGGCCTTTCAGGGAAGCTAATTCCTCTTCTCTCTCCATTGACAGAGCTTTTAATTTCATATTCCTATGTCTAAGCTGCAGGATCTCTTGATTCTGTCCAGCAAGATGTGACTGAAGCCGCTTGGATTCAAGTTCCAAGCTGAGCATCTGCCAATGGAAAACTTCTAACTTTTCATCTTTCATCCCCATTTGTTCTGAAAATGCATCGATTTCTAAGTCATGTCTCTGCTGAAGTATTAACACATACTTTTCTGCCTCAGAACATACCAACTCTTCCATCTGCTTGACATCAATCATTCTCCCTTCAGAGGAAAATCCATAGATGAACCCAAAAAGGAAAAATAAATGATTAAGTCAAAGACACCTTGATTTAAGCAGTGTTAAGCCAAACATATGAAAGAATATTGGGAGTAAAGTAGATTAGGATCAACGGAAATAAACATGACCAATGTTGGTTAGGATGAGCTATATTATAACGCATTTGGCCAATAAAGGAAATTTAAGTTTATTACCTGAGACTGGGTCATCACTTTTTTCAGGGGAAAGACATTCAGAAAGGGGGTGGTTGTAGTCAATATAAATATCAGTTGGCTTCAATATTGTCTTCCCATTATTTGAGAGCCCGCTTGTATTTGAATACTTGCCCCCAGCACTCGCAGGAACATCATATCCAGAATTGTCCTGATTGGATAACACACTTCTTAGTGATTGTCTTTCATATCTAGATTCTAAAATTGTCTTCCATCTTTCAGCTTCTAATTCTGCTTGCTTTCTCTTAGCTTTGGATAACTTAATCTCCTTAAGGAGCATTTGCTTGTGTGCCGTATCCAGCTTGGATTTTCTCAGCATTGCAGATAGTATCTTGTCTTTCTGTTCTAAATCCTTGCGCATCTTAACAATCTCAGCTGATAGTTTCTGTACCAATATTACCGACTCCTCCTTTTGCTCTAAAACTGAATCAAGCTCATCTTTTGATGCTTCAACTTGTCTAACTGCTCGCCCCATATCAGCTTCAAGTTGCCTTTGGTTTGATACCAGCTCGATGAACGCGGATTTGTGCTTCCAAAGCTCAGAGGAATGCTCTTGGGCCTCCCGTTTAGCTGTCTCTCTCAATTCTTCTACTACATTTTCAACCTTGGACAGTTTTTCTTCCAACTCAATTCCTTTTTTAACCTCTTCCTCTATTGTCTTCTCCTTAGACTCCAGTGCCGTCTCCATCTCCTTCAATTTTTCGTTCAGTTCAGAAATAAGTTCCTCCTTCTTTTCCAGAACCCTCACATCATGCATTAGAGCTCCAATGTGTTGGCGAAGCTTCTTCCTTTCAATCAACCACCGTTGCTCTTGAGCAGCGAAAATGCAAACAACTTTTTCATTAGCTTTGGCATCTTCATGTCTGATTCTTTTCAACTCTGCTATCTCTCTCTCAGCAGCCTTGAGCTTATGAAGAAGATCGGGTGTTTGCCAATCCACTTCTCTCTGAGCACTCCATATTAGCAATCCCAGGAGTTGGGCACTTCCTTGAAGCATCTTTTCCCGAACTTCACACCATTTTTCGTCTATGCAATCCGATATTGACAATAGTCGAAGAGCAAAGAATGCGCAAGAAACACCAAAATACATGGGAGATAAACTGTCAATCTTCTCTTCTGAGATAAATGTTAGCGTGTTGGAGACCTCTTTCTCATCCATCATTCAAAACTATGGTCCTTCTCCTTTGAATACATTATCACAAGATAAATAAAGGTTAGTTTATAAGACGTTAACAATTCATGTAAAATACATTAGAAACAGGACTAAAACAAGACGTTCAGGAGAGTGAAAGCAAGAGATTGGACAAAAGACCAGTCAGATTACAATATACAGCCCACAAGCATTTGAGAATTGAAGCACGGAAACAAAACATACAAGAGTTTTGCAGAAGGAAGTCAAACAGGAGGAGGGCTTATCTTAGATCATCAGTATTGAAAGTGGGGGGGGGACACTGAACTCAAGAGAGCAGCAGTTCTTATAGAACATCATGGAGCATCACCAAATCATAAAATTGTAATATGTAAGATGGATGGAGGGTATAAGGTTATGAAGCAGAACGTGAAATATCAAAAGCATGGCTGCTTTTACATGTGCCCAAGACTGCAGAACAGTGGAGGAGAAGCCAAACTACAACACAATACAAGAGCTACGAAAAAAGAAAAAGAATAAAAGAGAATTGTCCCTGGTTTTCAGGGAAAAGACAGGCTGCAATCAACCCCACTTGCTTTTCCCCTTTTCCATCTCCCCCAATCCCATCTCCTCAAACTTTCTCTATCACGAGTCAAGAGTGGTTGATAAAGCAAACATAAGGTTTTCAGGAAATTAATGGCAACTAAATGTAAACTGAAAAGAAAAAGCAACTTTTATGCATCAAAAAGTCCTCATAAAACTATTCCTTTTCCATATATTGTTCCTTTTCAAGGCATAATGAGAAGTATTTCAAAAGGCTGCATCTGTAAGTTACCTTCAGTTTTCACAAGGAGATTATGTCTTTTACTTCTCACCTTTTGAAGTAGAAAACAAAAGAGTTGCTAGCAATGCACAGTAACAGCGGTAAGTGCAGTTTGCAAAGGAGAAGCAACAATAACCCAAATCAAAGAAGCCCATCAAGAACCATATTCCATTTCATAGCTAAAAACAGTAAAACCCACTCTTCTTTCGCCAGCAAGTGGAAGAAGACATCAAATACCTTTCAGTGGTTCAGCCAAAGTAAAATCAGGATGGAGCATCCTCTTGTGCATAGTATTATTATAGATAAACAATTAAATGTATCAGTTTTAGATAGACAAAATGGTGGAGCTACTGAGTCAACAAGCCCTTCGTGGGTCCGGAAGAATTGACCGGTGGAGTTTCTTCCATCGGTTCGACCTGTAAAGCAGAAACCAGCATAAGAAAGAGCAGAGCACACAATTCGTTATAATCAAAACTCGGGACTCAATAATACAAATCCTCCACAAGAATCCCATTTACCACGAGGTCGAAGTTGAAGATCGGGCCTCGGAAACAGAAGTTGGCAATGCGGGATTTGAAATGGGTCCTATGCCGAACCTCTTTGATTGCATTCAAAGAAACCTCATGAGATTAGATTGGCAAAAGAAGAATAAAGAGGGAAAGATTCTAATTGGGTCACAGATTCTTATGAAGTTGAGGGGGCAGAGAAGGTGTACCAAAGAGAATTATTGCGTCGTCTATGTGCCCACTTCAACTGCCCGCCTCTACTGACATAGTCACATTCTGCTTCTAATAAATAAGTTGTATTCAAATTTGGATACACATAAGAGATTAGATTAGAGTTAGGGAGTAGTCAAACTTTGTTGTATCGAAACTACATGTCGGATTGGACTCCGTAACGCGACTGGAGTGTGTGTGTCCCATCACAGCTCAGCCTCACCCACGCGACTCTGTTAATATAATCCAATTAAGCAAAGGGGACGTTATTGGAAGTTGGAGGGGCCTTAACTGGGCTACTTCTTGTCGGTTGGATGCCATGACTTGTCTATTACGCCAAATCCCTATGCGGCCCATCACCATGTGGGTTTACTACTGGGCCCACGTACATAGCTACTGGCCCAGTATAAATTATAAATTTAATATTTTTTCAAATTATTAAATATAAAGGTAAATGAATAAGTAGGAAATGTATGAACAAGCAAAGACTCTGATGACATTCATTTATTGAACAACATGAGTATTTAAGTGAATGAAGCAAAACCAGCCCTCCAATCTTTGACACCAAGGGGCACTGCCCAATCTTCTCCTCCTGCAGTGTACTCCGGGCTACACCCTACCATCTGTATAGGAGACAACCGAGTTCCATTCTTCATTGGGCTTCGGCTCATTTGCGTTCCTCCCCCTGAACTCGACGAGTCACAACCCGACCCACGAACCGATATTTTTCTCGTTGACATCTTGCATTTTGGTCTTTGGTGTTTGATTGAGCCTTGACTACTCCTCACCTTGGCCTTAGTGGATTGGGTCGGGGCCATGTAGCTCGGAACATTCTTGGGAACTCGCTCTTGTGGAGTCGAGTATGAGCCTGGTTCAATCGAGTCCAAATTTAGTTGGGCCAGTGCAATGGGATCCATTTCGATGGTCTTTTCCGACACGTCGTCTGTTGCAGTGGTGGCAGTTGTGGGTGCGATATAAGACTCACGTGCGTTGGAATGAGGAACATGACATGGGTGGGAACACATCCAATGCTGGAGCCAATTGGCCTTGTCATGGTTAAACCTAAAACCATTCACATTTTCACCCAATTGTAACATTCCTTCTTCTTGTCTTCGTTGATGTTGCTGTTGTACAGACAAGTGTCAAAATGTTGCCGATATGGAGAAGCCTAACAGGGGAAGGGTATGGGAAGAGAATTAATGAGAGACACATACCTGATACGAATATGCATAAGCCAGAGCTTTTTCCCTTTTCATTTGGGCATCACGTTTTCTTGAACAATCTTCTTTCATTTTCTCTACACTTACAACCCCACCATCCCAACCTTCTTCTTCTACTGCAAATCTTTTATCATAATTTTGGTTTGCCAATTGCAGCCTACCAGCACGAACTCTTGCTTGCACCCTCACTAATGCTTGCATGCAACGCATCGTCATTTCTGCTTGCTTTCGCACGTTGTGGCCTCGGACCAATGCTTGCAGCCTCACTAGCCCCTTCAAGGCACGCCTTGCTCGTCGCGCCTACAACATTGAATAACACAATAATTTAATGGCGAACAACATTCTTTTTAAGTTCAACTTTTGAAGTTGTAATTGATATCTTATCATACAAGGAAGACAAATTTATATGAATTTAGCACATTTGTTAGAATAAGATTTAGAATTTCAAATGTAGAAACAAAAAAACAACCTTGACGTTTACAAAGAAAAAAAAAGAACCGACTTACCAAGTAGCCTCTGTAATAAGCTTGAATAAGAGTAGCTGCACTATCTTCTCTAAATTGCCACCCATAGCCAGCCAAACGAACCACTTTTGCCGCTGCCTGAGCTGCAGCAACTGCAGCTTCTGTAGCTGCTGCAGTCGCCGCTGCAACCGCAATGGCATGATCTCGACCTTTGATCCTTGGTGTCGATTGAACGCTTTCATCGTTCATCACTTCTGTCGAATTCTCCTCGGGAAATTGTTGAAGTGATATAACCTCCGGAGCATTATGCTGCCATTTTCCCACATTCACAATTCTTTTACTTAAACTTCACCAACTATACAAATGGGTATCCCCATTATGGCATATTGTTAAAACACAAAATTGGTTGAAAGAAAAGAGATAAAAATGTGGTTGGAATATGATGGATATCTACCACCAACATGCACATGATAGGCTTAACAGGTTTGACAACAATATGTCATACACATTTTGGGCCCTCGTGTACTCTAATGGGGGACCAAAACCCCCGCCTTTCGTTTTCTTCCCTTCTTCCTCAGTCATGCATGGACCTTTTGTTAATCAAGATTAAATGTGTTGGGTCATGTGATTATAACCATCAACTTCGTCGTACAGTACTATGGTACATTTTGGGGCATTATAGCCCTGTAGACATGATTTTGATGAATGGTCATACACCCTCGTATTGACTTAATATGGAATGGTAAAGGCCTATCTAGGATGAAAGCATATAAAAGGGTTTGGAGCGAGCATGCAACCATGAACAACACGTCCTGGACAAGCAAGACCGGAATATCGGTCATGTGGCCATTGACAACCGGCCTTGGACATGCACGACCGTGACATCCTCTCCCACTCAATTGGTTGAGTGAGGCCCTTTGAGAAAGTCCAAAACAAAGTCACAAGAGCTTAGGCTCAAAGTGGACAACGTCATACAACTGTGGAGACTCGTGTTCATCCAACAAAAAGACCTCTTTTTGTTGGAGCAAATAGAAGAGAACAAAAATGTAGTGATGATAAAAAAGAGAGTGAACTTTAAGCACACAAAGCCCAAGGTTGAGTACATGCAGACCCAGAAAAGCAGTTAAAATTTTGGAAGTAATTGTGGGAAGATGAGAGATGAAAACTCAAACCTTGTTGTGGAACTCAGGCGAGCTGAAGTCCTTAAAAGAAGAAGAAGAAGAAGAAGATTTGAAGACTTTCTTGACGGCGGAGAACCAGGCAGTTGGTTTCTTCCCCATCTGCAGCCACCGGAAACAGATCAAAGGCGCTCAAAAGCAACCAAAAAAGAATTCAGTGACCGGCAGGAATGAAGGTAAGGATTTGCGGGCATTGGAAAATGAAGAAGAGAAGCGGTAAAGCGGTAGGTAGGTGAGGGTGTGAAGGATAAATTAACGCCAAAACAAAGCTGAAGAGAGGGAGAAGCTGCCGTTAATGTTGAAGGGAATCACGAGGAGAAAGGCAGGGGATTTCTTTGTCATACGTGAACAACACCATACTTTTTCCACTTCCAGTTGGTGGAGGCTTTTAATGAGCATATATATATATCTATATATATTTATGTATGTATATGTGAAGGAAACTCATTTGGGCTGTTGGTAATGGATCAAAGATGGGCCAGATTTTTGTTGGGAGTGAGCCCACAAGGCCGAAACAATTATTTTGTTTGTGTTTGGTTTATTAAGACAAAAGAGGGGCTTTATTAAGCTGGACCGAAGATCTAGCATTAGGCGCTTGCCCAAACAAGGCTCACTCCAAAATACAAAACAAATTGATTTTCAATACTTTTCTTCGGAAGTGAAATGACGTCGTTTTCCCCCAAATCCTCCAAATTAGATATTCAATCTGGAAGGCACACAAGTCACAACTTCACCTCGCTGCGTGATTTTCTGTTGTGTGAGAATATCTCCTAGTGTCTTCCTTCATCATCCGCTTCCAATTTCCCTTCCTCCGATGCCAATTCCAAATCTTTCATTTCTCCATCTCTATTAGCTTCCAATTTTCTCAATCCCCATTTCACTTCCTCCATGACCTTATATATTTAGCTCTTTTCTCCTCTTTTCCTTTCATTTCCCGCTAAATACTACTTTCACCCATGGCCGCCGCTGCTCTCAGGTCCAGGTCCTCCAAGGAAGTTGCCAGTTTAACTCTTTCTCGTTGTAGACACTGTGTTTCCAATTATATTCACTCTGCTAGCAATCCCATTTCCCACTGCGCGCGTCGTAACAAATCGAATGACCTCTATCTCAGCTCACCCTTCCACTTGGTCTCTTTCAAGTCGGTTTCACTTAGAGGCGACTTTCTCCACCACGGGACTCAACCTTTCGATCATCGGAGGGCTTATCCGAATTCCAACAAGAACCTGAATGAGAGGTTGAGCAGGGGCGGTTGTTTTATGAGCACTTATGGGGACCCGCCTGAGGTGTGGTCTGGAGATGGGATTGTGATTCGTGGGAGTAATTCAAGCTTGAACGGTCATGGAGGCGGCGGTGGTGGAAGCGCCAACTCTGGTTCTGGTGGTGGTGGGTTTGGCGCGAACTCGAATGATGGGTGTTGGGGTGGTTCCAGTTTGGGTCCTAATTTTCCAACCCCCAAGGAAATCTCCAAGGGGCTTGATAAGTTTGTAATTGGTCAGGAGAGAGCTAAAAAGGTAATCATCGTTTGTGACTGGACATTTTTTATACATTCAGATACATTCTTTTTATTGTCTGAAGTAAGTGTTGGTCTCTCTTGCAGGTGCTCTCTGTGGGTGTTTACAATCACTACAAGCGTATCTATCATGAATCGTTGCAAAGGTTGTTGAATTTGAACGCTATATACTTCCTGTCTATTACGAGTATATATATACTTTTTTGAAGTATGGTGGAGTTAGTAAGGCGTGGCTTTACTTCAGGTCCATAGTTCTGGTCAGAAATTACAACTCACAACCAACTTATCTATTGTCCTTGTTTCTTCATTACTTGTTCTGTGGTGTGTGGGAGGAAGTGGCTAACATAGTTGTTAAACTCTTACGATAACTCCCAAAGGCAAAACACACACAGATGCATACAAATATCATGATGCCTGTACTTGTAGTGGATCATTGTCTTTTTCGAGTCTAAAACCTGCAGAGCCTAGTTTTACCAGTCTATCTTCTTGATTTTATGATAAGAAAGGATACACTGAATTGGACAGTCAAATTGGGAACTGGTAACCTTTAGTTCAATATTGAGGTGAATCCACTTCCAGAACAATTCTTCAAGAAGACATTCTCCGATAAGGAATCGCTACAAGAGACGTAAGATTTGGATTACCTTGCTGATCGAATCTCAAGACAAGAACACTTGTTTGAGATTCGAATCACTTCACAAGCAAGATCGATCATATCAAGCTTGAATGATTCTAAACATGTAGTCTAAACTACATAGAATTACAAAAAAAACTTAGCCATTGGATAAAGGAAAGCGCAAATGCTCATTTTACTGTCTTTTCTAAGTCTCTTTTTCAAATACAACATACATGACTTTATATAGCCTCAAAATAAAATTTTTGACATTCCGTTAGGCTGGCTTTATATAGCCTCAAAATAAAATCTTTGACATTCCGTAAGTTGTAACATTCCTACTTTATGATCAGAATTAACCATTATGTAAATGTAACCTAAAGTAAACAAAAAGTCCTAAATCGCATTAAAGAAACATCATAACTCTAAATTATGACTCACCCAAAATTTATAACAATAAAGCTTGATTCTTCTTCAATGTGGCATGAATTGAAACATCTTTTGACAATTTTAACAACATTTTCTTCACATCTTCCTTAAAGTTTATATTGCATGATTGATGTCTTGGTTCATATCATTCTCTCTCCTTTTGAGTTTCTGTTTTGAATTTATAGAGCAGTAAGTGTTTATATGATCAGAGTGATGTATGCTTTCATTCCTTCCTTCCGAGGGAGTTGAGTGCATGTTCTCATGTGAATAATAATGATACATGTTGTGAATATTCTATTTAGATGGATGTTGATTTCTCTGTCTCCCTCTTGCTACACTCATTGAGGATGTGCTCATTCTGTGAAGTAAAATATGAAGGACCTTTAAATGTTTTGTTTTTCGTGTGCAATCTAGGCCTACAGGAGATACGGTTAACAACAAAGCTGATGCTGTTGATGATGATAAAGTGGAACTTGAGAAAAGTAACATCCTTCTGATGGGGCCAACAGGCTCAGGTGCAGTTTACTTTTGTAAAATGTAGAGTATGTGAATCAAGTTCAATAATCACCATATCTTTGGAAATTTGATTTGTCCTAACTTATAAAAATAAAATAGAATAAAGATCTTTCCAAATTCATTTGGAGATATAGAGAAACATTTTCTTGTTAAGAAATCAATTTATACCACGGAACTTTAAAGGTTGTATCACATAAAATCTCAATCCATTAATTGTATCAATTTAAACCTGAAACTTTTATTAGTGAATCAATTAAGGTTTTAAGACTCTTAATGTATAACTTTCACTCTTGTATAAAACCTCTCTTAATACGGGGACGGACATAAAATAGAGAAAAATGTTGGAACTAAATGGATAATATGAGCTTTTCATTAATTAGCAATTTTTTTATCTCTCGTCTTCCTCTATTTTTCTACTTATTTAGAAGTAATTCCGTGATAATTTTTCTTGCTACTTTGTTAGGACTTTAGGAGAAGAATAATGTTATTTAAGTGATTTTGAGTTGATTTGAAATGGAATAAAGTCAAACTAGCTATAAATTACTAATGGAAGGTCTAAATTGATTCACTCATGAAAGTTTTAAGGTTTAAATTCATACAATCATTAGTTTGGGGTTTTAATTGATACAACCAAATTGATTTAGCCTATTTTCTTCCCCAAAGATTTCCTATGCTAAGGCCATTCTCCCTATGAATGGAATAGTGCCTTTTTTCCCACCAATCAAAAGTGGCTCCCGGAGTCGGTGTCTACTCTTGCCCAAAGGTAGCCCATATTTTCTTCATAGAGTCTGGATGCTTTAGTTCGGGTTTGGTAAAGGGACATCTAATTGGTAGGCATGCTGAAGAGAACTGATTTTGTAGGAGTAAGCCTTCCCTTGTGTGGCAACCTTCTTCCATCTAGTTGAGCCTCTTAGAAGCCCTATCTCTAACCGTATCAAATCCTAAAAGCTAAAACTCATTATTGCAATGCCCCTCCAAACATGACACATTCCTTCAATTACTGCTCGATTAAACATTGGTCAATTAGTTTTTGTTTGCTGTCTAATATCGTCTCTAATTATTGTGAACTCTTATATAATTCTTTATTATTCTACTTAATATTCGTTTCAAGGACAGGGAAAACACTTCTCGCTAAAACCTTGGCACGCTTTGTTAATGTTCCATTTGTTATTGCAGATGCAACTACCCTAACACAGGTAACTTGATTACTTTTTTTTTTTTTTTTTTTTTTTTTTTTTTTTTTTTT
>NW_019268527.1:5535876-5559198 GCF_002738365.1 Cucurbita moschata
TTTTTTTTTTTTTTTTTTTTTTTTTTTGCATAAAAAATTTAGTTCTTAATAGGGTTAGTTGTGTTTTTCATGGGCAAGTAACCTTTGCTGTGTTCTGGATATTTCATTTAACTTTCTTGGATGTTGATGGCACAAAGATATATGTTTCTGTTCCACGAGTCTTATATACCCGCTAGTTTCTAGGTCCACTAAATTCAATCAATTGTAGTGTCTTGCCTACGTTAACTATAAATTGTTAATGATTCAAAAGGTAAATTTCTTTCAGTTTGGAACCTTGAGTTATTCATCTATAGTTGTTAAGATAGAGTATCAAGTTGCTTCCAGTCACTGACGTTTTCTGGTTGAATTTATAATGTTTTAGTTGGATATTTTTTGTTGCTGTGTGTAGGCGGGATATGTTGGAGAAGACGTGGAGTCTATATTGTACAAACTTCTGATGGTATGCACCAGAGTACAGTTAAACTTTTCATTTCACATCCAATATGTCAATCAAGACCATGCAGCATACACTCTTTCTTTCTGTAATCAAACCATTACCGTACTGTATATTCTTTTTCATTTGGTTTAATTCTTAAATA
This sequence comes from Cucurbita moschata, assembly GCF_002738365.1. Taxonomy (NCBI): domain Eukaryota; kingdom Viridiplantae; phylum Streptophyta; class Magnoliopsida; order Cucurbitales; family Cucurbitaceae; genus Cucurbita; species Cucurbita moschata. The sequence continues at coordinate 5,536,455 of NW_019268527.1, forward strand.
AAAAATTATTTTCCAATACTTAGTTCAGAACCTGTAACTTCGTTTTGGCTCCGGTTCTTAATATTCTCCTTTCTTGATATTGTTCTTATATGTATTTAAATGTCAGGTTGCTGATTATAATGTGGCAGCTGCACAGCAGGGCATTGTTTACATAGACGAAGTTGATAAAATTACCAAGAAGGTTCTCCTCGATTCTTATATTCACCTTTCCCTCCCCATCTTCTGAGGAAGGACTGATGTAAATTTTCTTTGCCTGATAATTCTATTGCATTTGTATGAGGCAGGCAGAGAGCCTTAACATTAGCAGAGATGTGTCAGGAGAGGGCGTGCAGCAGGCATTATTAAAAATGCTAGAAGGAACGGTAAGTTTTGCAATTCATTGTAGGTGAAGTTTTATGATTATGTGCAGCAGGCACACGTGACTTATGATGCCATTGAAACCATTGCGATGGTGAGAATGAAATCAGGAATTCCTAATTTGGACTAGAGCCTTTCGTAGTATATATTTTTTGTTCTCTAGTCGTTTGTGGTGAGCTCATATGTGATATATATTTTCTTTATATCTAGATTGTAAACGTGCCTGAGAAAGGTGCAAGAAAGCATCCCAGAGGTGAAAATATCCAGGTAGGTGGTTGTAATTTGAAGGAATTTGCTTTCCTAGCAAGGGAATAAAAGAACAGTGAGCCTTTAGATGTGTTTCTCCACTTATCTTTATTATAATGATATGAACAAATAATTGGCTTAGGAGTTTAAATAGTGATCATTATAGATAATCATTATGAAATGTTTCTTTGCAGATTGATACTAAGGACATTCTCTTCATATGTGGGGGTGCCTTCATCGACTTAGAAAAAACTATCTCAGAAAGGTTATCTGCATGTAATAGCTACCCTAGTTTACTCATTTCAGTACCAATTACTTACGTTAGTTTATAACCTGGGAGGACTTTTTCTTCAATTCAGGCGACAAGATTCTTCTTTAGGGTTTGGGGCCCCAGTTCGTGCAAACATGAGGGCAAGTGGTGTTACAGATGCCATTGTTACTTCTTCACTATTGGAGACTGTAAGTGCAGACCACTTTCAGTTTATAAATAACAGCAATGAAACATGGACACTTCATTTTAAGCCTGAGTGTCTGTGTCAGACATGTGTTGGGCACGGATACATCCGGACACGTGTCCAACACACTATTTTACATGATCTTTCTTATTTTTATTTTTAAAATTTGTACATGGTGGAGAAATTTTTTTAAACAAAAAAGGGCCCAAGCATTTAAATTTAGAAAAGTTTTGGAGGACGGCCTTCCATAACTGTTGATAAAAAGGCGAATCGATCAAATTACTAGTGGAAGCAAGCTTTTGAGTTGGTGAACTTGTAGAAAAAAACCCCCTTCTTCTCTAACGCTCAAAACCATCTATCCTCTTGATCTTTGACTATGAAGGTCAAAAGTAAATGAGATAGGGAAGCCCATTCTTCAATTTCAACTTCATTAAGATTTCTTCTCAAGAAAAGGTTCCAAGAACCAGCACTTCGATTCCGAAGATCAGCATTGGGGGCCACTTTTTTGAGAGAGATGGTAAAGAAAGGGATATGTAGACTAAAACCAAACATCTTTCAAAAACAGAGTTCTGTCTCCTCTCCCAACTCTGACTTCAATATGATTGTACACCAAATTCTGCAAATTTAGAATAGATATCCATTTGTGTCTTGTTTCTATCATTCTCTTACTGGTTTTTCATAGAGAATTTATATTTTGGTAGGTTGAAAGTAGTGACCTCATTGCATATGGGTTAATACCCGAATTTGTTGGTCGATTCCCCATCCTCGTCAGTTTGTCAGCCCTAACAGAAGACCAACTTGTTCAGGTATATTCTATATTTTGTTCTTCTTGTGATCATTTATTCTGAAAGATAGCCCTCATGTATTTATTTCTAGTGTTGGGTCAACCAAGATCTCCCGAACTAATACTAATACTAATAGAATAGAACATAACTGTCTTTTATCTATACTTTCCCCGATTCTGTTGCTACTGTGGGGAGTCATGGAATTCATTTTAAATAAGAAAATCCAAAATTCACTGATTGCATGGTGAGATCTAGCTGCACAAGATGGTTGTAGTTTCAGTTCGCGTTCTTTTAGCTGCACAAGTTTATGGTAGGTCCAGTCCACATTCTTTTATTGTCATGCTTGCAAGATATGTGGAATAATATGCCTCTACGCTGATATTTGGTTAGTAAACTAATGATTGTGAAGAACATAAGTCGATAATCTCTCTAAGCTCTCAAGTTTTACTGATCTTAATTGCTATGGATGTTATCTTCCCAACTCAACATGACTTGCATACTGCTCATTTTTAGGTCTTGACAGAGCCAAAAAATGCGCTAGGAAAGCAGTATAGAAAGATGTTCCAGATGAATGACGTAAGTTATTCTGCTCTTTTCCTTTTTTTCAGATTCCAAGGGAGGACTTGAATTTTTGTACCCGTACAGTTATACATTTACTTATTACCCTTCTATTGTGTTGGTACTGTTATTACTTCAACTTTCTGTTAACTTTAAACACTAATATCTTGGGATAACATGTCACCAGGTCAAGCTCCACTTCACAGAAAATTCCTTGAGATTAATTGCAAGAAAGGCAATGTCTAAGAACACTGGAGCACGGGGTTTGCGATCAATATTGGAGAATCTATTGATGGATGCTATGTACGAGGTAGGCTGTTCCTTATTTCTCCATATGAACTTAAAAATACAAGTGGCCTAAGAAAGGAGAGCCTAATATGAAAAATGTCAAGACAAAAATCTAAGCTATAGATACAAAAAAGTACTCCAATCGATAAGAATAGGGTCGACAGGAAAATTCCAAAGTTCTAAACACACCTACAGAGAGACATTGAACTTGGCCAAAGACCAAGCCTCCCCTAGAGCCTCTCAACACCTTAAACACTCCCCCGATGATCCCAAAACGCAGTCCAAAATTGGAATTGTGTACTGGAATCTCCAGAGGATGTGATCCAAATCCTCATAAGCATTCTAACAAAGAAGACGCCACTGCAATCTAAACCATATATGGACAAGTGCCTATGAATTGAATCACTAGTGTTAACTCTCTCATGGAGGACCAGCTAAGTAGAAAAGTTTAACATTCTTGGGAATTCTACCCTACCGTACCAAGGAAAATAAGAAGTACCTGAAGGGTTGAGGGTCACACAAGATGAAAAGAAAATGTAGAAGAAACCCGTTGGATGAATCACAGTTTATTAATGGATATCCATAATTATCCTAGGATCATAGTGAAAACTGACCAACAAACAAAGGAGAGCTAAAACATCAAAAGTTTTCTTGTTTAAAATAGGTGGGAAACCAAAAATTATATGATGTGCAATTACCCTAAAGAATGAAGGACGATAGTCACACAGAGTAGCATTAAAAGATGAGGAAACAAGTAGAGAGGACTATCATCCAACCCAACCAATTGTCCAGAATTTGAGCCACATCTGAAAATATCACAAATGAAAAGAAAGGGAAAGAAGATGAGATTGCTTCCAAGTAATTCCTATATGTACATTGAGCCACAGAAAATTCAAGACCCATCCAAACAAGTGAGAACCCCTTTCTCACGTCACAAGTCACAGTAAACCCTATGGTGCAAAGCATTTGGCTCCAAATTGAAACGCCACAACCATTTTGGTAATAAGCCCAATTAGGAAGCCTCAAGTTTCCCATGCCCAACCCACCTAATTCAGTGGGTCTTATCACAAATCCCACCTAATCAAATGGGAACCCTACCCTTGTTGAATTTTATAGGAAATCTCTCATGATCTTCTTGAAACCATCACTAACAGAGGGAGAAATTCTAAAAAGAGAGTTTGTTAGGATCCCACTCAAAATAGTCTGAATTAGAGTCAACCTCTTCCCTAGAGAAAAGTGCCTCTTTTAGGAAGAAGATGCTTTTGGAGTCTGGTCCTTTTCCATAATAGGTCTCTGAAAGGATAACTGGTTGGAATTATCACCTAGGGGAAGCCCTAAATAGTGGCAGGAAAGTGCTCATCTTCACAATTCGTGATAGCCGCCTATACAACCAAAACTTTGGGGGATCATAACTAATACCACTATAAATCTCGTCTCTATTATTTTAAGACTGCAAATGGCTTTAAATAGATACAATTCGGTAACAAAGAAGACCTTCTGAGTAGATGAAAACTACATTAGTAAAGATGGCACAGCTTTGAGAAGACGGTGACTGCAGAAATAACAGGTGTGCACTAAGACCAAGAATGAAACAACACTTGCTTTTTTTTTCCTCCTTTGGAAGCCATTAGTAAACTAAAATAAGCTACATGTACTCTGAGTCAAAGTGGTTCTGTTCTTTTCACTGCAGCAAGTCATTTGACAAACAATTTCTTATACTTTAACCTACCATATCACCTTGGAGTGTATTGCAGATTCCTGATGTCAGAACAGGTGAGGATATAATCGATGCTGTTATCATTGATGAAGAATCCATTGGGTCAGACAGCACGGGTTGTGGCGCTAAAATTCTTTACGGAAAGGGAGCATTGGATCGCTATCTTTCAGGACAAAAGGTAGAAGATAGAAAGCTCTATCAATATCGATTACATATCTTTCCTGGCAATCTAATAATGCTGATAACTTGGGTTTGCAGACTACAAGTCAGGGTTCCGAAAAAGAGGCAGAACCCGAAAGTGAAACAGATCTTCCTTCAGTTGTTGCCAGCAGCATGTAACCAGCCATTCCTGAAAGTCCATGTATTATAACTGTAATGTTGTACATATTACTAGTCCACATTTATTAATAGCTCAAATGGGAAATTACTGTCATACAGATTATCTGATTCTCTAAAAAGAAAGTGTTGTGTTTTTCATTTTCAAAGTCCTGATGCTTTGAGAGCCTACACCTTGTACAAAAGGTGGGGAAAGCACAAAATTTACTTGCCCATGAATGTTGATTGATGAGGTTAACATTGGGAATAATATGCTTTTGTAGCTTCAAATTCACTCACAGCCATATCCGTATCGAAGGTTGATATTCCCCTTTTCAGCCTGCATTTTCCTAATACTATATGTATTGGAAAGGGAAGCCTATAATTAAAGATATGATTGCCCTTTTTTTAACTTCTACGAGTATTTTTTTTTTAGATACACTTTGAGATTTCAATTAGGCCCCGCACTCACTAATGAAGTTATTTAATTTCTTAGTTGTGATTCATTCTTGGATACAAATGAAATAAAATTGCTGATTGGAACAAGACTCTTAACATATTTAAGCTGACAAGTATTTATATTTATAGAATGAATAATTATAAGTCAATTGCTAAGATAATATGTATTAGTTGAACAAATTAAGGCAGCCTCTTTCATTTGCTGGCCAGACAACCTTAAAATTCATTCTTTCTCTTAAAGAAAGAAAACAGTTAAAAGAATAATGATGCATCTTAATTGCCATAATTATTGAAAGATCTTAAATAGATATTATGATGATAATTACAAGAAAAGAAAAAGAAAAAGAAAAAGAAAAAAAAAAGAGTGGTAAATGCACGTGGCGGGCTTGGTGAGTGATGAACTGTGATGATCACATATCCCAAGCTGTGTTAACCAATGTTGTGGGCGTGGGATGTGAGTTTTAGTCTTCCCATCACCAAATCTACGGTGCCATTAAACGCCCTTCTCTCTTCTCTCTTCTCTCTTCTCTCACTTCAGACACCTGGGGAATACAGGAACAACCCCAGGGGGTAGAGACGACCAAGAAAGGAACCTCCATCTTTCGGGTATAAAGGGTTCTTTCGATCCCTTTATCCACCCCTTTTCCTCTCCTCGCCTTTGCTTCTTTTCGACTTCCGGGGAGAATTCTGCACCCAACTGGTCAAGTTTTGAAGAGGGGAAACCCTCCAATTTTCTGAGATCTTGATCCATTCTTGCTTTGGTTCTGTACTTTCTTTCTGTTTTGTCAATGGATTTAGATAGTATCGAGTGTGTATCATCTTCCGATGGTCTCGATGAGGATGAGATCCATCTGCATCACACTCTTCATTCTTATTCCCATTCTCATCATCATCCCGAGTTGTCGGCAACCAAGCCTCGAAATGGAAACAATAATAGCGCTGTAGCAGGCCCCACTGCCACTGCGCCGGCCACTAGCGTCCATGAATTGCTCGAGTGCCCTGTCTGTACCAATTCTATGTACCCTCCCATTCATCAGGTTTGGCCTTGTTGCCCTAATTATAATTACTTGCAGAATGGCCCTCTTCCCTGGGGGGAGGGGGAGGGGGAGGGGGAGGTATAGGGCCTCCTTCCTATTTCCATTTGATTTTCGACGACATAATTTCCTTCGATTTATCTTTTCCCTGCTGGGTTTCTGATTTAAGGTTTGATCATTCAATGTTTTGGATGGATGTGTTAAATGCTAACTTGTATTTAAAGTGCTCAGTATGAAATTTATAACTAAATTATATTGAAATATTTCAAGTCTTTGGCTTGATATTTGTTGTATCATGTTGTAACCATAAAACATAAACATCTCTCGTACTTCTTTCTGTAGGTTTTCTTACACTAGGCTATATAATTGAGATGAGATTAGTACTTGACCTATTTGTGCTTGAAGGCCATTGTTTCTAGTATAATATGCTGGTTGTTTGAACCCACTTTCTAAGGAGATTTTTGGGTTTAGTTATAAACAGGATTTTGACTGGCTGATGAAACTTTAGTATCCCATTTCTTTTTTAGAGTGTCATTTCCCGTCATTTCAGTTATCTTCATCTTTCCTCTTGCATCATTTGGTAGCATGTTCGTTTTGGTACCGTCAGGATGAGAGCTGTTAAGAAGATGCTTGTTATATCCCAATATCGTCTTAAAGCATTCATGGGACGTATACTTTGTTTTTGATATGTATCCGAGGCTTGTATGCAAATGTGGGTTAACTGTATAATCAACTAAATGTTGCAGTGCCACAATGGACATACATTATGTTCTACATGTAAAACACGGGTTCATAATCGTTGCCCTACTTGTAGACAAGAGCTTGGAGACATTAGGTGCTTAGCACTGGAGAAGGTGGCAGAGTCACTGGAATTGCCTTGCAGATATTATTCCTTGGGATGCCCAGAAATATTTCCTTACTACAGTAAACTCAAGCACGAAGCATTGTGCAACTTCAGACCCTACAATTGCCCATATGCTGGCTCGGAATGCTCTGCTGTTGGGGATATTCCTTTCCTTGTTTCCCATCTGAGGGATGATCACAAGGTGGACATGCACACTGGATGCACATTTAACCATCGCTATGTGAAATCCAACCCAAGGGAAGTGGAGAATGCCACTTGGATGCTTACGGTAAGTCTAATGTATTTGACCTTTATTCTGAAGTGTTTTTCTTTTTTTTTCTTTGGTAGAAATTGTTTTATCATACACATGCACGTGGGTTCAGATGTATGAGGGCTAGGATAACAAACCCAATCAAGCTATTAGGGAGAGATTAGAATAAGATTTCTACTAGTCAATAGCAATTGATGTATGATGAGAAAATTCATTGGTAGTGTATAGCCTGCTACAAGTTTTAAGTTTTATAAACCATTGAAGATGGTTCACAATTTTTTCTTATGGTGTGAAAAAGGTACTGTTGCAATGCAAGTTTTAGTTTGATCTCGTTTCTTGCGGTTTGTTCCTCTGTTTGATTTTGCAGGTTTTTCATTGTTTCGGTCAATACTTCTGCCTTCACTTTGAAGCCTTTCAGCTTGGGATGGCCCCAGTGTATATGGCTTTCCTTCGTTTCATGGGCGACGAGAATGAGGCGCGAACCTACAGCTACAGTCTGGAGGTGGGTGGATATGGGCGAAAACTGATATGGGAGGGCACCCCGCGAAGTATCAGAGATAGCCATCGAAAAGTGAGGGATAGCCATGATGGGCTGATGATTCAAAGAAATATGGCTCTGTTCTTCTCGGGTGGGGATAGGAAGGAACTGAAGCTGAGAGTTACGGGAAGGATATGGAAGGAACAAAACCCGGATGCTGGGGTCTGCATACCCAACCTGTGTAGCTAAAGAAAAGCATTCTGAATGTTGTGTGTTGTGCAGCTGCTGTGCTTTGTTTGTACCTAATCTCTCTCTCTCTCTCTCTCTCTCTGTTTTGAGCTTTGCTGGTTTGGTGGTATTACATTGTAATGGATGAGTTGTTGTTAAGTAGCAGTGATATTCATAATTATTATCCATCTTCCAAAGATTAAGTTGTAATGGATGTTTGCTTTGCAACTCTAATACACATCAGTGGATTCTTTTGTTCTTTTTTTTTGTTATCCACTTCTGTAAATATAGTCAACAATAATTGTTGTGCTAGGAGTAAAACACTGCATTAATTATTGTCTACAAAAGGATAGACACCCTACACTAATTTAATTTTAAACCCACCTGTTTATCAAATCTATCTCACTTTCAATATTTTGGTAAATTATTTTACATCAATTGACCATGGCATGCTATATAATACCATCCCAACTCAACTCAATACAGATTTAAGAAAATGCTATATATATATATTATAATTCGTTGGTCTTTCAATAATCCCCATTTTGGATTCGCTCTCTCTCTCTCTTACTTGCATTTCAGAGATGATCTATGAAGAGAGGAACAACAGAACGCAGGGGGTAGTTAGACGAAGAAAAGAACCTCATCTTTCGGGTAAAAGGGTTTTTTGATTCCTTGGAATCCATCAATCTTACCCCTTCCTTTTTTTTCCCCCCTCTTTTCATTCTTTGCTTCTTTCCCACTCTCTGGAGAAATTTGGAGTGAGTGGGGAAACTATTGAAGAGGGGAATCCTGAAATTTCTCTGAGATCTTGATTGATTCTGGATTTAGATAATTGGGTTTTTCTTCAGCTCCTTCGCTTTTCTGTTTTGTAAATGGATTTGGATAGTATCGAGTGTGTCTCGTCGTCCGATGGTTTCGGTGAGGATGACATCCATTTGCACCACACTCTTCATCCTTATTCTCACTCTCATCATCACCCCGAGTTGTCAGCATCGAAGCCTCGTAATGGTAACAACAACAGCGCTGTGAACGCCCCCACTGCCATTGCCATTGCGCCGTCGACTAGCGTCCATGAATTGCTCGAATGCCCTGTCTGCACTAATTCTATGTACCCTCCCATCCATCAGGTTTGTGTTCATTGCCCTAATTTCTTACAGAATGGAGATTATATGGCTCTCCACCCCCCAAATTTGGATTTTTGATTTTGGTATGAAATGGTTTCTTTTTTCCTGCTGGGTTTTTGGATTAGTGTTGATCGATGAACTTGTTGTTGGATGTTGCGGGGCATTGTATGCTGGTACTCTCTGCGATAAGTAAGTGAATGTGGATGGTGTCAGAACTAGTTCTTTGCAAAAAACTACTCCGAGAATGCCTTATTTTCTTCTCTTCCTTACCATTTGTGGGGGAGATAACTGCCTATTTCTTTAAACATAATTGATTGTACTAGTCAGTCTATCTTATTGCGCATCTGGAGTGCTGTATCAACTGAAAAAGTAAGGCGAGATTGTAGTGCATATTAGAGTTTCCGATATGATCTTTTCTATGTACGTTTGCTGCCCGAAGATCTTATATGGCGATGTTCATTGCTTTTATTCTTATTTCCTGAAAGAATTCAGAAAATTTACATTGCAGGTGATGTTTACGCTGAGACATGAAATGGACGTTACTTTTGAAAATAAAAAAAAATCCTGAAAACGTCGCTGTTGCGTTGATCTTGAAAATTTGGGGGATTCTGGAATGCTGGTTTCAAAATTCCTGTGTGCTAGAAAATAACTTATCTTAGTGTTTGGGTTATTGTATGTTGTTGTATGTGTACTCATTAAACTCTCTTTCTTAAGGTTTTCTAGCTCTAAGATTGTCCAACAGAGATTAGGTTAATACTTGCCCCGTTTGTCCTCAAAACCCAATATTTATAGCATAAGATGCTTGTAGTTTCTACCAATTTGCTGAGGAAACATTACTTCGGTAGGCTGATGAAAATTTAATTTTCCCCTTGCTTCCCTTGGGTGTCGTTTTCCATCATCATAGCTTTCGCTCTGTGTATATCATCTGTACCATCAGATCAGAATGAAAGCAGTTGAGAATATGCATGTTGTATTCCAATAATTTTCTAGGAAATATACTGTTTTTCCATAAGATGTATATTTTATTGGAGATACATATTCAATGTTGGTTAACTGTGTGACCAACTAAATGTTGCAGTGCCACAATGGACATACCTTATGTTCTACTTGTAAAACACGGGTTCATAATCGCTGCCCTACTTGTAGACAAGAGCTTGGAGATATTAGGTGCTTAGCACTGGAGAAGGTGGCAGAGTCGCTTGAATTGCCTTGCAAGTATTTTTCCCTCGGATGCCCTGAGATATTTCCGTACTATGGTAAGCTTAAGCATGAGGCTTTATGCAACTTCAGACCCTATAGTTGCCCGTATGCTGGCTCGGAATGCTCTGCTGTTGGGGATATTTCCTTTCTTGTCGCCCATCTGAGGGACGACCACAAGGTGGACATGCACACTGGATGCACATTTAACCATCGCTATGTGAAATCCAATCCAAAGGAAGTGGAGAATGCCACTTGGATGCTTACTGTAAGTCTCATATATTTGGCCTCAACCCCAAGTGAATTCATTTGCTCTGTCTTGGGTATAACTTCGTGTATCCTCCTAATTTTTCCTTATCTGTGATATAAACATTATATGCACACCTGTGTATGTCTATGTAAAATTTGTATTTATGTATTTATTTATATAACTTGGAAGCTACTAAAGGTAGGGTGAGGGGTTTCAAACCCAATCCAGAAGACTCCTACTTGTTGAAAACAAACTAAAGAGGATTTAAAGTACATTAATACATAGCAAGCTGCAAGTTATATAAACCATCAAAGTTGGTCCATAGATTTGGTTGATGATGTGAAAAAGGTATTGATGATGTGTAAACTTGTCTTGGATCATTCTCTTTTATTTTATGTTACTTTGACCTTAACCTTGTTTTACTCCATACTTCAGATTAATCCTTGTTTCTTTTGGCTTGCTCTTCTCACATTGTGCAGGTTTTTCATTGTTTCGGTCAATATTTCTGCCTTCACTTTGAAGCCTTTCAGCTTGGCATGGCCCCAGTCTACATGGCTTTCCTTCGATTCATGGGAGATGAGAATGAGGCACGAACCTACAGCTACAGTCTCGAAGTTGGTGGATATGGGCGAAAACTGATATGGGAGGGTACACCACGAAGTATTCGAGATAGTCATCGAAAAGTCAGGGACAGCCACGATGGATTAATTATTCAAAGAAATATGGCTCTCTTCTTCTCAGGCGGGGATAGAAAGGAACTGAAGCTAAGAGTTACAGGAAGGATATGGAAGGAACAAAACCCAGATGCTGGAGCCTGCATTCCGAATCTTTGTAGCTAAAAGTGAAGTGCTGCTCAGTGCCTGTCTCTTCGGGTGTTTAGACACTGCTTTGCTTTGTACCTATTCTTACCTTTCCTCATATATTGTAACGGGCGATTTTTTAATTGTAAAATACCGATGATGTTGATAATTCTTGATCTTTCAATGAGAGATGTTTGCTAAAGTTGTAACATTCACTAACTTGTAAGAGGATTTGCGTGGATCCTTGCTTTCGCCGTCCTATAAAAGAGATTACTTCAGGCGTAAAGATAAAGGGGTTATCTTAATAGGAACGCACGAATGATTCTCCATCGAATCAGTGGAAGCTCCGACAGATTAGATTAACATTAGAAGCAAAAATGTTACAGATACAGGATAAAATGTACAACTAAACTAAACAGGTTCTAACTCTTGCCTAATTGGTTAGGAGAAACGGAAAGCAGATCACGTTCCCATGTAATGGAGCAAAACAAATAATAGAGTTGACAAAAACAAAGAAGGGATCACACAATTCATTTCTCACGTCTTTCTGTGCAACTTCAAGGGTTAGATTCCGGTAGTGCAGTCTTACCAGTGTCTTCCTGACCAGATTGCATTTCGTTCTCTGCAGATTCCTTCTCACCTTCCTTGTTCCCAAACAGCTTGGATGACAGTAAAGAAGAGACCGCAGCTTTAGCACTTCTCTTCTGTGCCTCTGCCGCCTTCGCTTCAGCTTTCACTCTTTCTTTCTCTTCCATAACTTTAGCTAAATCCCCTTCTCTGTCTTCCTTCCTCAGCTCACCTCTTACAAACTCCTGCAACTCTTCAGTAAATTCAATCCCATCGTCATCCAGAAGAGTATTGACCACATTTAGTATTTCATCTACTTTCCCGGATTCACTTAACGCCTTAATTATAAAACGATAGCTTGAGGCCTCCATCTTGATCTTCTTCACCATCATGTCAAAGTAAGAATTTGCTTCCTCAATTTTCCCTAATTTGACCAGCTCATCTACCAATCTATTATAAACTACTATATTGGGTCTGAGTCCGGATTCTACTATTTTTCTAAAATATCCAGCTGCATCATCTGGCCTGTTCCCTTTAAAGCAATAATCCATCAACAAGCCATAAGTAAACTCGTCAGGGCTGACTCCCTTATCACCCATCGATCCGTAAAGGTCCTCGGCTTCAGCCAACATTCCATTATTACATAATTGTTCGATCAAATTATTGAATGATAAAGTATCTGGGCTACACCTGTAATCACCCATCTTCTCGAATATTTCAACGGCATCTCTGAATCTCCCTTCTGTGCAGTATCCATCAACTATCACATTAAAGCTTCCCAAGTTCAATGTCAAACGCCTGGGCGGACTGTGCTCCTTTATCATCCTATCAAACAACACCAAGGCCTCATCAAACTTTCCATTCTTGCATAACGCATCAAGCACAGAATTGTACGCAATGGCGCTCATCTTAACTTCTGAATTATCACCCACAGTCTGCTCATAAAATTTCATTGCTTCCTCCTCCATTCCTCTTATAAAGTACCCCTTTATCAAGCTTCCATAAACAACTCCATCTTCCACAGCCCCTCCTAATTTCTCCTTCAATTCTTCAAATAGCTTAAAAACTCCATCGGGATCCGAATTTTTCAGGCAGCCCACCATCAGATAATGATAAATAATAGGGTCTGAAACGAAACCTTTCACAGTCATTTCCTCTTTCAGCTCCATTGCCCTCTCCAATTTGTTGTTATCTACCAACCCCTTAATCAAGATCCTGTAAGTCGTGGGCGACGGGTTGAAAGGCGCATCATTGATCAACTGCTTATAGTGTTCCATTGCCGTATCCGGCTTACGACAATCCAAATACATCTGAAAAATCAAATTGTGAGTAATAATATTGGGAGCGACACCAGCCTGTGTAATAAACCGGTCGAGTGAAAGCAAATCGGAGTACTTTGATTGGCGAAGCTGTGCATTGAGAACGGCATTGACGGTGAAGATCGTGGGTCGACAATTGGAGTAAATGGAATGGCGGGTGAAAAGCGCGGCTTCTTCCAGATCATTTTCACGAATGAGAGTGAGAATGCGGTTGTGGAGGTTAAGGCGATTACCAGAGAGAGCAGAGATATGCTCAGGGAGTTTGGGGGCATTAGGGTTTTGTGGGGATTGAGGTTTAGGAGGCTGCGATTGAGGGCGAGTAGCAGAGGAGGAAGAGAGAGGAGGTTCGATGCGGAGGCGGCGCTTCCGACGGCGTCGTTCCGCAGCAGCTTCCTCCGGCGTAGCAAAAGAGAGAGAACGAAGGGCGACGACGGGAGGAGCCGGTGCATGGTGCCGGAGCAAATGGTGGGATCCGGTTAGGGTTTTGAGGTGCGTCAAGAAGGAAGGTTTCGATAATGCCATCGATAATTTTCGCCGGATTTCAGAGAATCGGTGAGGAGTTGAGAAGGGTTTTGGGTGATAATATGGAGGGTTTTGAGGTGCGTCAAGAATGAATTTTGTCTAATTAAAAATAAGTCGACGAATATGTGAAATTAATTTGTGGGTATGTTTATTTCACATATTGGGTATATTATTTCCATTTTGTTTCTAATGAGCGTTTCTAATCCAACAATATAACCAAACTACAACCGGAGTCTGTAAGTAAATTATAGAACAGCTCAGAAATATTATCCAACAAAGTTGCTGTAAAGCTGAAAAGCCGAGGATGAAGGAAATGTATATCAAAATGGGTGTGGGGATTATGAGAAATCTAAGACCACAGTCACTTTGGCCCACATGCTCGCGAATATCTAGCCCTGCTCTCCTTTGGTTTAGTCAGCTGATTTCAGTGGAGGAAGCTCCAAAAACATGGCTGTTTTCGCCTCACTGCCCCTAACTTCGTCTTCGTCTTCGTCTTCTTGCCACCCCATTCTCCCACTCTCCCCTACTGTATTCTCCTCAACACTTCCTCTCACCTTACACTCAGATCTATCACACAAACAGAGAAAAAAAAATTCCCTCAGACCAAACCAAGGAGCCTGATAATCCAAGGGGGTCTCTGCAATTGGTTCAAAGAAGGATTGCCTGTAGTTTCAGAAGAGTAAGGTATCGAATGAGGATGTTGCAAACCTTTTGACATTCTAAGCCTTTGAACATTCCAACCCTAAATATTGATAATTTCAAGAGTTAATTGAGAGAGAATGAGAGGAATTGCACAAGAGCAATAACTCAATAGTATTTAGACACAATAGTCCAAAAATGACTCTCCAATACACGATATGGTACTAAAAAACAAAGCTATTCAAACTCATCAACAAGGCTACGTATTTCCGTGGCTTTTCCTTGTAACGATTATAGAATCATCAATGTTAAAACTATGGCGTTAATGTAATAAATGAAACAGAAACCTCTCCCTCACCACGTCCTCTTTTTTTCTGCACCAATGTGGAGAAGAGTCGGGATTTCTCTCAAGAGTCATCTTCGTCTGATCCAACATTTTCTGGAGAAATGCCAAACTTCGAGAACTCGCTCAACACTGCTCGAATATGAGAATCACTCAGTTCTGTCTGTTGCGACCCTAATCCAGCGTACTCACTAGCAACAACCTTTGTCTTTCTCGATGAGAAGAGAGCGGTCTCCAAATCTGACTGTGACAGTGGCCTCGGTGACTGAAAAGTAATCACGTGAAAGAAACTGAGTAACGTCCAAAAAATGGTCAAGAAGAATATTGCAAGACCGCTCAAATTTAGAATATAAATAACACTTCCAATCCAAAGGATACCCAATACTTTAACATTGATTCAAATAGAAACGTTGACCAAGGCTGGCAGATAAAACATCAGAAACAAGGCAAACGAGGTTGATGCGTTGACCAAGGCTGGCAGATAAAACATCAGAAACAAGGCAAACGAGGTTGATGATAACTTACATTAGATTGTTTTCCTTCCTTTTCTTCATCCAGTAGATCCCTGATTGGGAAATATGCCGCTTTCTTGCAGAGCTCGAGAAGATCTGAACCAGTATACCCCTCGCATAAGTTAGCTATGTGATCATAGTCAACGTTGTCTTCAACCCTCTCACCCTTCAAAATCACCTTTAGTATCTCAGCCCTCTCCCGATTGTTAGGTATCCCAATTTCAAATGCCTGAGGAAGTCGTCTTAAAATTGCTTCATCAAGTTCTGAAGGACGATTGGTAGCAGCAAGGACCATTACGCGTGCATTCTCTGTAGAACCAGAATAGAATTCATCAAGAAAGAGCTTATCCAACAAAGGGTCACGGCCAATATACTAACAGACAGAATATTTCCTTCTTTTATCTCAATTTTTAAATGTTAATTTTTGTGATGAATTATAAAAGCACACCAACTATCACTTAAAAAAAAAATCAATAGTCCTAGAAACTCACGATCTGTGGTAAATCCATCCCACAAAGCCATAAACTCAGTTTTCATGTTTGACAAAGCTTCATGATCACTAGAGCGTCGTTGACTCAAGAAACTGTCGACCTCATCAATAAAGATAATAGAAGGCTGAAGTTTATAAGCCAAGCTAAACACAGCAGCCACTGCAAAATAATACTTCATATGAGTTAGAACATCAAGGCAACAAAGGACAAAATAGCATTTGTGTCTGATTATGGTCAATTATATAATTTTTTAATGCAATAATCAATTCAAAGTAGACCTAGTATTCTTATGTATTTAATTGCTATATTGTCACTGAAGAAGATATATTTACACCTAATTGTGTATTTCATAGGTCATACATGGCTACAGAATATTCTACTTTTACGCAGATCAAAAGCAAGTCATCCCCGGTGGGCTTCTTCCTTAATAAAGGATGACATGAATAAAGCCTCCTTGATCCATTCATTGATCGCATCCCCTGCCATCAACATATAACTGTTTTTTCAGTTAATTTTAACGTGCCTCTCTTTACTCAGATGAGGAACTTCTGCGTTTCTTCCTGGCAAGCAAAAATCATGTTGCATAAGGGATTGATTGCCTCATGCCTTGAAAAGCTTACTCAGCACTTGAATATTGTATACTTCCATAACACTAGTAATTACCATCAGAAGGAGAGTTGATCAAGTAACAGAATAATACAAAACCTGAGTCATAATAATATAAATGCAGCACCAATGTCATTCTGCAAACCAGAACATAAACCTGACATAACAGTAAACGGGATGAAAAAACCTCCAGTTAGCAATAAAATTGCTAGTATAGTGTCTAATCTCTAAGTTATCCTTTATGTCTTGGTCTTTGCGATGGTGGTTGCTGCTCTGACATGCGATTGTGTTGGGATGGTAACTAAATCTTTGGGAGTTGTTTTATTGGGGGAGTTCTAGCTTCTCAAATGCTTGAATATTGTAAATTCCCTTTCTCATATAACAACATTTTCTATTAATTTTCCCTTCCATTTTTTATTCCCATCAAATAGGTATTGGAGCATTCATTCTCGCCATAGATTTCATATGGAATTTCTACTAGAAGTGCAAAGCTTACTGCTAAAATTAACTCAGGAATTAATGCATCCTGGTGATAAAAGAGATTAAAAAATAGGTTAAAAAAATATATTAATACTAAGTTGGGACAAGCAGGTCCTAAAGATTGATGAATGGAAGTAACAAATGAAAGTAATAAAATTCCAAGCAACAATGATGTTTGAGTAGAAACTAGAGGAAAAAGGCAAGTCGAACCTGGACAGAGCCACCAAAAAAATGAATCCTATACAGAAGATATCAAACACTCACAATCCTAAGTAGACGATGGCTGAATGTTTACAACCATTCTAAAGAATGCTGACAAATGCACAAAAGGCTATATAAAAAGGTCTGAAGTTTTTTTTTTTCATGGAAGGAGCTTGGCAAACAAAAGGAGACAGGAGCCAAAAACTAGTGTGGGTGCTAAGGCCTCGCTTGTAGATCAAGGGGAGTGAGAAGAACAATTAGAAAAATGGTGGGTATATTTGAGGGGAAGTAGTGCAATAAAATAGAGGCTGTATGGCTGTGGGGGAGGGAAAGAGGGTGATGACAGTAAACAACTTCCTGATACATTTAATGTCTACTTTTAGTTCCTCTCACAATGCAAAGAGGGTTAGGACTCCTACTTTTAGTTCCAATCACATTGATGCCTAACTTAATAATAGGGAGAGACAAAAAAAAAAAAAATGTTGGACAGCTATAATTCAGCAATAGGTGACAATGTCACAGCCATTGCTATGATTTCTTAGTCATGACATATAAGGCAATCAAATCTTCAAAACTAAGTATGATTACAATTTTTATCTCAACAATCAATAAAAAACCAACACCTAAAATAAGCAAAACTAGAACAAGTTTCCATATAGAAGCAGATAAGGGTATTGTTTTATAATAATAATTGATTCCCGGTTTCTAGTTTTGTTCTGCATCAATATTGGAGAACAAACTAGATTCCACATCATATACACACTTCCAACTTACATGGCCTGATCACAACTAAAAGAATCTTTTTTACCATACCAGCTACAAGGAGTGCAGTTCTTAGATTGTAATTTATTCTTTGAATAATCTGATAATACAAAACTAATGAATTAGATGCAATTAATTGGAAGGTCTTATTTTTCGGTAAGCTTCAGAGCTCATTAAAGAAAATCACTTGAACCAACAAATATATATATTAAGCAAATCTCACTAGAAAGCATGATGAAAACAGCATTTAAGGATCTAAATTGTTCGTTCATCTTGACCGTGTAACCTAGCTAGCTTGTTGCAAACTACGCCATAAAGTTGAAGCAATACTCACATAATAAAGCATATTTTTCCAGAATGAGCAAGGAAAACCTTGAGCCAAGAATGTGGTTAAAGAATGATCTAAAACTTTCGAGCTTACCAAGCTTCTGTGCATCACCAAACCACTTGCTCATCAGATTTGAAATCCTAACATTAATAAAAACTGCTCCGGACTCCTTTGCAATAGCTTTTGCAAGCATAGTTTTTCCTGTACCAGGTGGCCCATAAAGCAATACGCCTTTCTGGGGTCCTAAAAGCTTCCCGTGTGAAAATAACTCAGGTCTCTTAAGAGGAAGTATCACAAGTTCATATAATGCTTGCTTGATAGTCTCCAATCCTCCAATAGAGTTAAATTCCACATCGATGTGATCGGGATTTATAACATCACAGGCAATGACATCCTGTAGAAAGAAAAATGATCAGGGAGAAACGATAACGATCAAGGGATTCAAATGAGAATGGGTAGTATTATGAATTCCAAGTTAAAGTAAAGATTCACGCATCATGAATCCACGTGCATTGAGCTTAAACAGTAAACATTCTTCCGTTAATTATCACCTTTTCCTAGACTATGCAGTAAATGTCACACCATAATCGGCACATCAATCCCATGAACAAATATATGCAAGAAAGCAAACTTCTTACACATAAAATAGTAGAAGACATTTACTAGATGTGAGATTTTGGACCGAACCCACAGCCCATACGTCAAGTGCAAACAATATAACAAGAACCTCGAGTAATGAATAGAACAGATCATAGAACATTTAAAACAAGCTAGTCCTCTAAAGGAAGTTGCAAAGATAAATGATAACAAAGATAGAAATAAATGTCGTGTTTCCGTTTAGAACAATAAAGAAGCTACTTTGTTGCATTCATTTCTTTTTCCTCAATCAGAAAAAACGAAACAGGTACCTCATAAGGGTTAGTCTCAATAAGTGGGCGGCCCAAGCGTTTGGCTATCTCCTTCTTATGCTCAAGAGCTTTCTTCGAAGCCTCGCGGTTGGGGTCAAGGTGCCGAAGGCCTGCGAACAATACCAAACAACTTAAAGCGGCACTGGCTGCGTAGAGTATGAGTTCCTGCAAGAACTTGGTCTCTGATGAAACCCCCATGGAGGATTCTCTCCCAACAAAAACAAGCAGGAAAGAGCGGGTGAAAGCTTCCACGAAATTCAACAACAAACGTAGCTGGGAATTCTCTCCCGCGAATTACGAAACCAGAAGCGACGAAGAGAATTAAACAGGGAGCCCCTCGGTCTCGGGAGACGGAAGGGACCGCAGAACTGGAGAAGGAGAAAGAGAAGGCGAAAGGAAGTGAGTTTCGTCTTGATTTTGGATCAAGTATTGGGCCCTTGACTTCGGATCAAGTATTGGGCCCTTGACTTCGGATCAAGTATTGGGCCCTAGACTTCGGATCAAGTATTGGGCCCTAGACTTCGGACCAAGTATTGGGCCCTTGACTTCGGATCAAGTGACTTCGGATCAAGTATTGGGCCCTAGACTTCGGACCAAGTATTGGGCCCTTGACTTCGGATCAAGTATCTTCGGATCAAGTATTGGGCCCTAGACTTCGGACCAAGTATTGGGCCCTTGACTTCGGATCAAGTATTGGGCCCTTGACTTCGGATCAAGTATTGGGCCCTTGACTTCGGATCAAGTATTGGGCCCTAGACTTCGGACCAAGTATTGGGCCCTTGACTTCGGATCAAGTATTGGGCCCTTGACTTCGGATCAAGTATTGGGCCCTTGACTTCGGATCAAGTATTGGGCCCTAGACTTCGGACCAAGTATTGGGCCCTTGACTTCGGATCAAGTATTGGGCCCTTGACTTCGGATCAAGTATTGGGCCCTTGACTTCGGATCAAGTATTGGGCCCTTGACTTCGGATCAAGTATTGGGCCCTTGACTTCGCATCAAATATTGGGCCCTTGATTTTGGGCCAAAGAATTATGTGGACATCCGAGATTTTATTATTTTTTTTTTAGAATTATAGAAATTAAATTCTCAACAATTAAGTTTGTAATTTAACTTAAATTTTATTTACAAAAATAAATTTATGAGGTCCATATAAAAAGAATTGAGTATTTATAGAAAAAGTAAAGTATATGTTCCAAAGATTTAGAAAAGCAAAAATGTGCTTCAGTTTCACCGCAAAGGTACCAATCAACTCATACCCTTTGGGCATTGCCCTTTCCAAACCACCCTCCCATTCCAATCACTTCTCCAAATTCATTGAACACCTCACAAAATTCAGCTTCAATTCCAAGCTTATACTTATACTTTCTTTTTCTCCTTTTTATTTGTTCTTTCATGGAACAAACTACTAAAGAAAAAAAATATATATATATATATTTATAGAAGACAAATCACTTTAGAAGTATCCCTCCATCATCACCTCTAAAAGGGGCCAAACAAAAATTTGTTTGAAACATCCGGTGTTAATTACATTGTTTTTTAATTTAATTTAAGTACAACCAATAATATTTCTTAATTACTTTGAAATTCTTACATTTTTTTTCCAAAATTAGAGAGCATCAAATTGATGCAGATAAGGGAAGTGATTGGGATTCTGTTTACTTTAGGCTCCTTTCTGTCTTAAAAAAGACGGGATCTTTTTCCCCTTTTCACCAAAAAAAAACAAAATGAAAAAAGAGAGAGAGAGAGAGAGAGTCGTAGAAATAAATAATAATGTTGATGGCAATGAAATTTGTTGAACCAAAGTCGCGTGGTTCCCACGTGACAGCTGAATAAAACCCAAAGCCTTTCCATTCACCGGACCATCCATTCTCGGATCACCAACCAACCTTCTCTCTTCCTACTATCCAATGAGGTTTCAAAATTGTTAATTGTTGTTAGTTGAAGCTAATTCATGATCAACCATCCCTCCATTGTCTGTCTTCTTAAGTTTTTTATATTAATTTGTCTTTCAAGTTTTTGATATTAAATTGCGTGCTGTTGCCCTCAATCTCAAACACCCAACTCCTTTTTTCATTTCCCCTTTTCCCTTTTCGCGAGGAAGTTCAAAGCTCTACACAGTTGACTTATTGGGCGCAATCTGTGCTCGGCTCTCGTCCTTTTCAGCGCTGACCCAAGTCAACTTTCGATTGCTCATTGGAATTTCAACCGGCATGTGGAAAATGAAACGGTAGAAAAAAAAGCAAAAAGCAAAAAAAAGGTATGGTTGAGCTTTCAAATTGAAGTTGTAGCTGTGTCGTACCAGATCGGGTTATTGTACTTCCATGCAGTACAAAACACTTTGCCCCGGTTTGGTAGGATCTTGAATTCCCACTCAATATAAGAAAATTGGGGCTTCCTGTTTTTGTGCCGCGTAATGTCATTGGGGTGTTTGGGTAGAGTCGTGAGAGACTGAGGAGTTTTGAAGATCCCCTTTGGAATATAATCGGGAGTCAAAGCAGCGATAGAGGACCTGAAGGGTTGAAAATCGATGTTTGAAGGAGGGCAGTCATCAGCCATTTGCCTTCGTGTTTCCCTGGGCTGAATCCTGATTCAGTATCTTGTTCAACAAAAAGGAAAACAGCCCCCCAAGTCAAAACTTTTGAATTTTCATCCTGAAGAACAAGAAGCCTGAAACTACGGTATGTCCTTTGTGGGCTTGAATTTGTTGCCTTTATTCTCATCTGGTATTCAACTATATTTAGACGTTACTTGCTTGAAACGATGAAGATTGTAGATACCTGAATCGGATTGGATTGAACAATTTGGTTGTTCAAATGAGGAACTCGAGCCTCGAAGTGCAAGAAATTGAGGGCGCTGAAACTGTAGACGAAGAGAAGACTAGAGATGAGGCGGAGGATGTAAAAAAACTGGCACCTTGGACTAGACAGATTACAGTCCGGGGTGTTATTGCAAGCATAGCAATAGGAATCATGTACAGTGTAATAGTGATGAAGCTTAATCTTACAACAGGTTTGGTCCCAAATTTGAACGTCTCGGCTGCTCTTATTGCCTACGTCTTTATAAAGACATGGACTACGCTGCTTGAGAAAGCTGGAATTGTATCCACTCCCTTTACACGACAGGAAAATACTGTAATTCAGACATGTGCTGTCGCTTGTTATAGCATTGCTGTTGGAGGTCAGTGAGCTGTGTGCTACCCAAATGTTTGCCATGGAAATATGCTTTGTTTCTGTGTCTGATGTTCATGGTGTGGTTTTGCAGGCGGCTTTGGATCCTACTTGTTTGGTTTGAGCAGGAAGACATACGAGCAAGCAGGCATAAACACAGAAGGAAATCCTCCTGGAAGTACCAAAGAACCTGGAATTGGTTGGATGACTGCCTTCCTCTCCGTCAGCAGTTTTGTAGGACTTCTTGCCTTGGTGCCCCTAAGAAAGGTAATATTTCTTTCTGGTACAACTTATGTGCCAGAGATGTTTGTATGGTTTATTAATGCCAATGCCATCTTGAATTGTATTGCAGATCATGATACTAGATTATAAGTTGGCTTATCCCAGTGGAACTGCAACTGCTGTTCTCATAAATGGTTTCCACACACCAAAAGGAGACAAGATGGCGAAGTATGCAATCCCCCCCCCCCCCCCCCCCCCCCCCCCC
>NW_019268527.1:5559660-5579661 GCF_002738365.1 Cucurbita moschata
CCCCCCCCCCCCCATCTTCTCCTAACCAAAGTATAATCTTTAAAACCTAATTGTACGGAAATTGAGTTGAAATCAACTCAAAAGAACTGCTTTTTTTCTTTTTTTTTAATACCAGGAAGCAGGTTCATGGATTCATGAAGTACTTTTCATTCAGTTTTCTCTGGGCTCTTTTTCAATGGTTTTATTCTGGGGGAGACAAATGTGGATTCTCACAGTTTCCTACATTTGGATTGAAAGCTTGGAAAAATTCGTGGGTGCTCAACATCTTGCCCCTTTGCGTCTTCTTTCTCCATACTTGGAATTGGTTTTTCTCCCTCAAACTGACTGCCCAAGTATTTTGCAGGTTCTACTTTGATTTCAGCTTGACTTATATTGGAGCAGGGATGATATGCTCCCATATTGTGAACTTGTCGTTGCTTCTCGGTGCGATTCTTTCTTGGGGCATAATGTGGCCCTTAATGGAGGAACTTAAAGGGGAATGGTATCCTGGATCTCTTCCACAGAGCAGTATGAAAAGTCTCAATGGTTACAAGGTACGAAGTAGGAAATGGGGCGTTTCTTTGACATCATGGACATCATTATTGAAGTCTATGCTGAATTATTTTTCTTGTTCCCTTGTTTGGTACAGGTGTTTGTATCAATTGCTCTGATACTTGGAGATGGGCTTTATCATTTCCTTAAGATTCTGTATTTCACTGCCTCGAGCATGTATGCAAAAGCAACCAACAAGAAGCTCAAAACATGTAAAATGATATGATTCTATATGTTGTTTCCTTCAATTTGTCTGCTCAATCTTAGCATGAAGCTAAGTTACCTCTCACCACTTGCAGCACTGTCCACTAAGCATAGTGCATAATGCTGCAACTTGTGTCGGGGGATAGTAGCAGATGTGCCAATTTCCGCGTTTCATTTAATTAATTATGACATAGTGCGTACATGTATGCAGTCCCGGATGACAACCTGGTTCAAACTTTTGATGATCATCGACGAAATGAAGTATTCTTAAGAGATGGTATTCCAATATGGGTGGCAGTTATAGGGTACGTCTGCTTCTCCATCGTCTCTATCATCGTAATCCCGATCATGTTCCCGGAGGTGAAATGGTATTACATAGTTGTTGCCTATACTTTGGCGCCTTCTCTTAGCTTTTGCAATGCATATGGTGCTGGTCTAACTGACATGAATATGGCATATAACTACGGAAAAGTGGCTCTGTTCGTGCTTGCTGCCATGGCTGGTAAAAATGATGGTGTAGTTGCAGGACTTGTGGGATGTGGTTTGATTAAGTCTATTGTTTCCATCTCCTCTGATTTGATGCATGATTTCAAGACTGGCCATCTCACACTTACATCTCCAAGATCCATGCTTGTAAGCCAAGCTATTGGGACAGCGGTAGGCTGCATTGTAGCTCCTCTCACATTCTTTATATTCTACAAGGCTTTTGATTTGGCCGACCCAGATGGTGAATATAAGGTCCCATATGCCATCATATACAGAAACATGGCTATCCTAGGAGTTGAAGGCTTCTCAGCTCTGCCCCAGCATTGCTTGCAGCTATGTTATGGGTTCTTCGGCTTTGCCATAGCAGCCAACATGATGAGAGATTGTATCCCTGCAAAGTTTGGTAAATGGATCCCACTACCGATGGCCATGGCTGTGCCTTTCCTTGTTGGTGCATATTTCGCAATTGATATGTGCATTGGTAGCTTGATCGTGTTCGTGTGGCACTATCTAAATAGTCAAAAGGCAGGATTGATGGTTCCAGCCGTTGCCTCTGGTTTGATATGTGGAGAAGGTTTATGGATTCTTCCTTCATCGATTCTTGCCTTAGCTAAGGTCCATCCCCCAATCTGCATGAGCTTTTTCCCTTCCAGTAAAAGTTGAATCTAGAAAGAGAGTATTAAATATAAACTTTGTAGTATAGATAGAATTTTATGCATAACTCAAGATGTAGAGAAGCTGCAAACTCTTGTTGTATCCTCCTGTATTAATTAAAGCTTAATAAAATATTTTATGGAAGAATTGAATCAAACTGCATCAACAAAACATATTCTTCACCTTGATATTGGCATGCATTCTCATAACACTGTTGCAAAGTATTATCCTCCTCTACTAAACAAATTTATTTTAAAACCAGTCGTTCACATAGAAGCATGGTTCCACGGTGCCCACCATATATGATTGACCTGTTGTCGTTGAGTTCATCAGTGCATGAGTCACCATCACTGAATCAAAGACATTTCATTTATGTTGTTCAATTGTAATTAGAATACTCCTAGACTAAAATCTGTTTATTTTGATGTCAAGGGGAAAAGAGCGTGAACTTCATGAAGGCAACTCATTGTGGAAAGGGAAACTGCCGGTTACTATGGCAAGACTATCACTGAGCAGATGGAACGCAGCCAAATGATAACTTCGCAGCAATGGAGACGTTTAGAAAATGAAATGAATTTATGTCAATCAACTGATGTTCAGCTTCAGTAATTAAAAACATTGATATGTTGAATTGGTTATTTCATTGATTTTATTGAAAGAAGCTTTTTGAAAAGTATGTCGATTACAATGATGCAGACTACTCACATACTGTTAAACTAAAGAAAAGAGTTTGGTGGATAAGGATCCTTGACTGCGTGTGAGCAACCAAATACTTAGCATAGATAAGACGTACGACATAAGATGCGGTGGATGACAATGGCTTTAAATTCGAAGGCTCTGTCTCACACACTTCAAGAAGTGGCAATAATTCTAAGGCTCACATTTTAAGAAGCGGTGAAGTGCAACAGCAAGACACAGAAGGGTATGACTCATTTACTTTGTCAACCTCTTTTCAAAAATGTTTAAATGATGAATACTGAATAGAGTCAAACAGAAAATCTCAACCAAATTCCTGCAGAAAGCTCGCAACTGACCTTAGATGCCAAAGGCAAAGAGGTAGAGCTAACAAAAATTGAGCCCTATGAAGTGAAACAAACGAACTTCTAAGCATAGTTAAGATATTGAAACATAATTTAATTTATAAAGAGCCAAGTTATACTTAAGATTAGCTAGCAGTAGAGATGATCAGTTTGAAGAATCACAAGATGGAACTTCTCAAAGGCTAGAAACTAGATTTAGGAATAAAGCTTGGACAATTCAGCAAATGGACAACGAGTTCAAGTGAATAGAAGCAGAGAACACCTACCCAGTTGATGGAACAACTCACCGTTGATTTAAGGCTCCTGGCAGTTCATTCTCCTACTCGCTAACCAAATACTTGAGTGTGAAGGCACTGACCCAATGTTGGTGGAGCAAGATCCTTTTTCTTTGTGTTTCATCAGTGAATGAAAATCTCCAACGTTTCTCTACTTGCTTCGACATCAACCTCTAGATAACAATGCTGGACCCACACGAATAACGTGTTTTTTGCAAAGTTCAGCTTGCTTAGCATAATTAACTCAATGTACTTAGACATCCCCAAGTTGATCTTTCCCACTCATCACAACATATATTATTAAGCTCAACACTATGACTACGCTCAACAAAACCCCATGAACGAGTTCAGAGCTTCTTCTGGGCATCTCTTTCATTGATGACGCAGATCCAAAACACTTTTTTATTTTTGCAAGATATTTGGTAGGAACTAAGAGATCTGATCTCGGAAAGATATCGACTAAAATTCTTGAATATAGACTTTGGTTAACTAGAAACAGATTACATGAACCAAGTTCACAAAAAAACCAACCCAACAATGTAGACCAGAAGTTATTACTCCAGCTAAACGTACACCAATGACCTAATATTTTCTACTTTTTCAAAATTCATTCTCGTGCTTGTCGATAGGCTACTCCCATTTTCAGCTATTATGCAGCCACTCTGAAACAGATCAAGGTGAGGATGCAATGTTATGCAAATTATAGTGATTCATCATTAAAATCCGTCACTACAACTTGAGTGAGCTTGAGTGAGCTACAAGAATGTGAGCAAAAGAAACATCTGGCTACCCCCTTGAATAAGAGCCAAGAGAGCTGCACTTTCTCTGAGCAGAAGCCTAGATACGGGTCCAGGAAGAATGGCACGTAAACCAACAACCCAACAATTGGGCATTTACTCGTTAAATCGAGGTTTCTATCTTCTCATGGAGGGTCACCACCAAATCATGAGCACCGTCCAATAGTTTCCATACATCAAGTTGCCCGGCCATACTGTTACACTCCCTTATTATTTCGTCCATGCTGTTGTATTTCTCTATAATCAACTTTCTCTTCTGCAATACCGAGGCAGCAATTGCGTAGAGCAGCAGATCCTCCGTGGGTGGGGCTCGTTGCCTAATCCTGCTCCAAGCTGATTTACCTACACCAGCTCTAATAGCTGCCTGATCAGCCCACATCACCTCCCATAGGCACAGTGTCTGTTCAAATGTTAATTCCCTTCTAAAGAGTACCACAACCATCCTATAAACAAAAAAGCAATCCTCCGCTTCGAGATTTTGCAGGTGTCTGTAAAGGTGAGAGTCCTTGAACCTGATGATCCTAGATACAATGTTCAGTTGCTTTCGAATCCCAACCTCATCAAGCCTAAAATTATGCCGAGCTTTCCGCATGAACCCTACAAAGCACCAGAATGCCTCATGATCTTCAGTTATCACGGTAATTATAGGAGAAAGCAGATCACTCATTCCTTGGCAATACCCAATTTCAGGATCATAAAGAGCATATGCTTCAAGAATGGTGACCAACCTAGAAGCATGAAAGATCCTGGATGACTCTAGGTGATCGTAATCTTTCAAACCAACAACCTCAGCCAAATGCCTAGCCTTATCATCCGATACTGCTGCTTGGGATGGTGCATATGCTATCCATTCTGCATTTGCACGCACTGCATCAAGACGGATGATCCGCTGCCATGTTGTGAAGTCTTCATTACTGCGAAATTTGGATGTAACCTCAACCAAGGGAGACAAATTTTTGGAGGTGAAATCAGGATCATTATCTTCTCTACCATCAGAGGAAGGGAATGTATGACTAACTTCAGGATCCCCAGACGAATCTGAGTCAGATGATTCAGTATTTAGAACAGAAGCATCAGCATTTGTCATCCCTCTAGAACTGTCATCCTCTTCCAACAAAACCCCCGAGTTTAAACCCCTTTCATCACTAGAAATTGATTCTCTAGCACTTATCACATCTCCCAAACTAGGAGAGTCATCACCATGAGCAACATGCTGATTGTCCCCCTCCTTGTTGCAGCAGTTCATTGAAGAGTCATCACCATGAGCAGCATGCTGAATGACCCCCTCCTTGTTGCAGCAGTTCATTGAAGAGTCATCACCATGAGCAGCATGCTGAATGACCCCCTCCTTGTGGCAGTTCATATCATCATCATTCAACTTTATACTCTCATCCCCAAACTTCAGTAAAGATCGGCATTGTTTGCGAAGCCTTTCATATTCTTTCCTGCATTATATATGTACCACCTTAAAGTTTAAACTGCCAACTCAGAGCACAGCTATAGGTGGATAAAATACCCCCCACCAACTTATCCAAGAAAAATAGAATTAAATAATATTAGCACTTGACATATACCTCTTCTGTACTCTTACAGCATCTCTTTCTTCTTCAGAACTGGTCAAGTCATAGCTGTTGAAAACATTAGTAGTCATGTCAATACACATTTTGCACACAGCACGATTTTGAACAATACCAAGCATCACAAACACATAGCACAGTAGTACAGCAGGCATATATAGCATGACATGAATCTTCAAAATGAGGGTGTCGCTATGACTAATCCTATAGAAAAGTTAACAAAATATGTATACAGTTTTTTCTTTTGGTAAGAAAAAACTGTATACATTAGTAGTCATGTCAATACACATTTTGCACACAGCACGATTTTGAACAATACCAAGCATCACAAACACATAGCACAGTAGTACAGCAGGCATATATAGCATGACATGAATCTTCAAAATATGTATACAGTTTTTTCTTTTGGTAAGAAATGGTGAATGTATTACGACAAAAAAGGCAAACAACCTAGGGGCAGGTGTAGACGAAACCCAGCCTAAAAGACTATAAACTGTATGTAGAAAATAAATAAAAGATCTTTTTTATAAAAAGATTAAAAAAAAAAAAAAAAAAAAAGAGGAAGGAAAGCAGAATGGCAAGCACGCAAGTTGGAGAAGATGACCCACATTCCTTTCTTTTTTAACAAATTTGAAGCTAGTCAATTTCACTAGTGTTATTCTTTTTATTTAATTTATATTGAGGAATTTTGGAGAAATTTGGAATATCCTCGAAGACCCGAAACAAGCTCAGGAAGTATACAATCAACTAAATAACCATATGGAGCAAGTCGATTAGGATTGAAGACAATGATTGAGTATTATGTTTAGGAGCCTAGTTCGACCTAGTTTAATGATAACTTGGATTAGATAATGTGAAAAGTTTAAAAAAAGTCCTACTTACATCTATACAGCTTCCGCTCGCATGGTTGTGAACTCAGATAGATCATTAGGCTTTTATGCTTTCCAGATTGTTGAAGTTTGATCATTATCACTTCATGAGCATGACTGACATGTTGTATGCCTTCCTACGTTTATTATGCATGATTTAGGGTTTGGATAACCAGTTATTGCCCAGTAATGAATTTGACTATTGCTATGTGTCAGAGTGCTGGCTATCGTGGTATCCATAGACTATGAGTTACTGTTTCATGTATTTTGGTCCTAGTACTTAGTCATGAATTCCATAGCCTCCTTCGATTGACTAGGTACCTTGTAGGAACGGATAGGGCATAGCCCCTATTTGTGAACTAACCAACAGTGGTTAGGGTCTACTTGTTACACATGACTTAGTTGTCACCCATAGAGGATTTCGGGAGTCATAGAGGGTATACTACTGAAGTACTTACGGTGGTGCCTAGTGGGGAGAGTCATGGCCTTTTTACTGTTCCAGCCTAAGTGGCGTAGTGACAAGTAGTTTTACTATTCTAACCCGATGAGGGTACATGAGCAGGTACTTTTACTGTTCTAACTCAATGAGGGTACATGAGGAGGTAGTTTACTGTTCCAGCCTAGAAAGGGCATAGTGACATGTAGTTTACTAATCGTAGGAACAGGTAAATGTTGCCGGCACCACTAAGGAGAATCCACTGATTAAAGCTCAGTAGGTAGACATGTATGGAGTACAGTCACCGTTCAGAGCAAAAAGGGCTCCTCCTGGACTTATGAGTATTACCTTAGGGCCTTTCCATTGGCCAAACGACTCGAGGCACACTTTGCGCAAGACTGACGAAGGACCTAGACATAGATGAAACCTAGAGCCAAGAGGAAACAAAAAACCCTAGGTTGTGAACCTGAGAGGGATTGAGTACTCCTTAAAGGAGGTATGCTGAAAGTTAGTTACACAGCGACCTACAAAATTTGGTATAGACGTTAAGCCACAGTTTGGCTACCGCTATGAGCACATAACCATGTTTTTGTGTGTAGGATTAAGTCTGACAAGAGCCTACAAGTAAGTTGATTACTGAGTATTTTATACTCATCCCATGTTATTCTATTTTTTTTCCAGATGGAGTGTAGACCACTATTGATGACAGGAGCGTGCGGAGCCGTGCACCTGCAGGGGGTGCCCTTCAAATCGAGTCATCTTCTTTCTTGTCATTACATAATTATTTTAAATGCTATTGCTCGAATATTATCTTTCTTGTGTCAGTTTTGAATGCATATTTAAATTTTAAATTTCTTGAGTCTCCCGTTTTACAAAAGAAAATTTTACTGCCATCTTTTTTTCTTATGCAGGAATGGCTCTACACCCTTCAATGTTTGCGTGATACAAACCTAGTAACATAGTCTCTCCAATTATCGCAGATCATCGATTCCAAAACATCGTGATCGTGTGAACAACAAGCAGAACTTCCAACCTTCATTATACTTCAGTATTGCAGACATGCCAGGACAACCTTCTATGTATATTGGGGCATGAGACTCGTTGCTATTATAAAATACAGATCGGATGCGTAGTGCTTAGTAAGAGAAAGGGATGCTAACTAGGGGTGAATCTCCAAGAGACATCTAACTGGCACGGATATGCAATAAGAAGAGGATGAGATCTTAAAAATCATGATGATGGTATAATAGCAATAATAATGAACTAGATAGACACGTTTTGGCTAAGCAAGAAGAGATGATCAAGGAGTTCCTTCTTCATCTTTTTTTTTCCAAGAAAGGAAAGTTTTTGTGGCAAGTTGGGATGTGTTCTAACTTTGAGGAGAGAGGTACAGTAGAATTTTTTGAGGACTTTAGAGATCACCGTTGGTCCCTTGTTAAAGTCGATGTTTATCTTTGGCTTTGGTGGCAAAACCTTTTTACAATTAACTTTCAGGTCTTATTTTGCTTGACTTGAGGCCCTACTTGTGGTGTTTTTCCCTTTGTGGACTCCCCTTTTGTATTCCCTTACGATTCTTTATTTTTTTCCATCAATGAAAGCTCGGTTATTGATCAAAAAATAAAATAAATAAACAATGAACTAGATGGAAAGAAACTTGTGCATCAAATCACTCCTTTCTTGCCCACAAACAATGATTGTAAGGATAAAAGAGCAATGTAGAGAAGACCATACAAATCTATACACAAGACCCAAGAGCAAGAAATTTATGTTTTTAACTCCAAAACCTTTAGAGAGGGAAACTTTGGAAAAGATCAACAAGCCAGCCTAGATATTTTCAAGCTCATTAAGATTACATTGGTCACACAATCTGAGGTTCTGAGTTAAAATAGCTCATATATTTGGTTTAAGATGATGCACTTGATAGGAGCCAGAAGAATCAGCATTCTAGCCATATCCCTCATGGACTAAAGAACTAAAATATTTTGTACATAAAACAAGAGAATAAGCATATGCAAGATCACGAAAAGAAGGGGGCTGGGGATTCACTTACACTCCAAGAAGGAATGGCCAGACCTCTGCTCTAATACTTGGATCTACACCCTGGTAGACATCATCAGATCAAAATCTAATGGGTAAGTACCTCAAAGTTATGAAAGAAGAAACTTATTCAACGCTGGATAGAAAATGCACGAGACAAAAGGATTTATACTCACTCCACTCCGAACTTTTTTTAAAAACTTAAGGCCGCCATCTCGAAGTTTCCCATCTGGCGTATACAAACTCCTCCATTGTTGCGGTGAAAGTGCGTGCTTTCTTTTCTTGCGTGACCAAGGCGATTTAAGGCGTCCCCTAAGACATGGTTAATACAGCGAAGTCAATTCATTTTTAAATTTATCCAATGAAATGGAATACCCTCAGCACGATACACAATTACCTATATATGTACCTCCTTCTAAGGAGGACAATGACACTAATAATTCACCAGTTACAGCTGAAAAATAAAAAGATGCCTAAAATGATAAAGTACTCTGAATAACCGAAGCAAACTGGAGATTTAGATAGTAACTTCACAATGTAAGAAAGGAACCTAAATGTGAAGGAAACTAGATACTCCAGAAATGTAAAGGAGACATGGTACTGAGACGACCTAAACACCTAGATTGAGCAAAAGATCAACCCTAGAAAAACGACCAAAACCCGAAATGGCCAAGATCCCTGTCGAAAACTAGGTTTATGCTTAATTTTGAGCTGAATAAGAGAAATGGGAAGCAAAAGAGGAAGGAAAGAGAGACTCACCGATCAGAGGAGGAAGAAGAAGCCGGTGAAGAAGAAGTAACAACGAATAGAACCGAACGCAAATGAACCCATGACGACGAGGCTGACGACAAGGAAGATGAAGAAGGAGGAGAATTGGAATTCGGATCCGGAGACGATGGAGTTGGAGTTTGTTTAAGAGCTCTCATCTATGGAAAATTGACTAGTGGGCATAAAGGAATTGGGGTTTGGTAAATTCCCCTGTTTACTAGCGAATGAACCCCTTCTTTGTGGCCCCCTTAGAGATGAATGTGAAATTGTGGGAAGAAAAGATTGCTATGGGTTTTACCTACTGGCAGAGTAGAAGAGAACGACGACCACAGCGAGGCCCGCCAAGGCCGTGACCGCGACGGCTGCATTCGGCCGTGCCCCCGCCATCATCCGGGAGACGAAGCCGCCGCCGACGCCGAAGGAGCGGGCGATGTCGGTGCCGGAGGCGATCATAGAGGGGAAGAAGATGCAGATCGGAGCTTCGTTGGCAATGGGTTATCCTTTAGGAGAATGAATCTAAGAGAGGCTTGAAGTATGGTTGGGGGCCAAGAGCATGGAGTTGGCTTTTTCCACGTACGAGAAGGGAAGGAGAGCAAGTTCCTTTTGTATATGCCGCTTTGTCTCTCTCTAGATGCAGAAAAGGAGGAGAGAGAAGAAGACGAAGACGAAGACGAAGACGAAGACGAAGAAGAAGAAGAAACACTCAGAAGTGGATTACTCCGTCAAGTGTCTCATCCCTGCCCCCACTTTTTTACCTTTAAACCCTTTCTTTTGCTCATCTTCACTGCCACCTCATCCCCTAACCTCCCAAATTTTCTATTTCAATCATCTTTGCAAATCAACGTACTAAACATTCATTTAATTAAAACATTAATCATTCAAAGAAATATATATCTTTTTTTAATTCGTTTGTTACTTTAACATCTAACTCCTCAACACTGGGCTGAAATTATCCCGAGGTTGGGCCAACGGACCCCATTCTGCATCCTCAACGTGGCCTCTTGATGACTTTGATTTGGGCTTAGATTTGTGAAATACGTACCCAAACATAAGAGAATCAGACACAATTGGGATACGGTAATCCTGCACCCAAACACCCATCCCTACAAAACCCTAATTCAAAACCATATAAAATGGGCTTGTAATCGCCGTTCCAACGAGGAGGTAAGTGTCGCAAAGGCAGAGTTGCAAACCAGAGAGAGCCTTAACGACGACACGACAGGATGCAGATCTTCGTCAAAACCCTTACTGGGAAGACGATTACGTTGGAAGTTGAGTCCAGCGACACCATCGACAATGTCAAAGCTAAGATCCAGGACAAGGAAGGTTCGATTTTTTTCCTAAATTATCTGCTTTTTTAAGCAATGTTTCTTTTTCTTCTTTTCATCGTTCTTAATGCATCTGTTTTGGATTTTAATGATTCGCGGTGCATGTTTCAGGTATTCCTCCGGACCAGCAGAGGCTTATCTTCGCTGGGAAGCAGCTTGAGGATGGGCGAACTCTCGCCGACTACAACATCCAGAAGGGTTGGTGCTATGCCTTTCATTGTATTCTCTTTCCTATTTAGAAAAATAAATCGTGCTAATAAAATTTGAGAAAATAGCGAATTATTTGTTGATTAGGTAATCTCATCCACTGGGTTTGGTTTATCTGTAAATCTTATTTTGCGACCGTCTTGGTTTTAGTTTGAATACATGCTTTGCCTGTTGATTAGCGTTTTGTATGTCATGTGACACCTGTGAGACTCGAAACTGGTTGTGGAGTTTCCGTTCTGACATCGTCAAGTTACACTTTCTGATTCTTGTAAAGAGCTAGGATGTGCTCAATTACCATCTGAAAATGTTTTCAAACTTGCAGCTATCTACTTTGGTTGCGAAGCAAATAAAGAATTTGAGTTAGTTCATACTTCACAGTTATATAATATTGCGAATAGGATCTTTTGGTATTAATAGGTCTCTAAACAATGATTTATTCCAAAATTTAGGGATGTATTTAAAACGCCTCCTGATGACTTAGATTAGTGCAGTGTTCTAAAAAGTGAAAATTGCATCCATCATTTTTCTCTTCCTTGTAGAGTCAACTCTGCACTTGGTGCTCAGGCTTCGTGGTGGTATTATTGAGCCCTCTTTGATGGCTTTGGCTAGGAAGTACAATCAGGACAAGATGATCTGCCGCAAGTAAGCTTCTATACTTTTCATTATTTATATAAAGATGTTCCGATCGGTTCTTCAAGATGGAGGGGTTTGTGGTTTTGTTTTGCAATTAAAATTATACTCGGAGTTGGTATGTGTTGGGTGGTTATCCATACCTTTTCTGTTTTAATTTCTTTAGCATTGGTTCAATTTCCAATTAAGTGTATCAACATCCTATGTCTTTAGAAGCCAAAACGTTGCATTAGAGTTAAAATTTATATACGTACGTTTGTGGTGGCTTTCTTCTTAATCATTATCAAAGGTTTCTCACGTACAATTGTATTACAACAGGTGCTATGCCCGCCTGCACCCTCGTGCTGTCAACTGCAGGAAAAAGAAGTGTGGACACAGCAACCAGGTAATTTATTGTTTCCTGGTGTAATTTTCTGATAAATCTGTAAATCTTGCTGCCACTACTTATAACCTTTTTGGGTTAATCATTGACTTGCAGTTGAGGCCAAAGAAGAAGATCAAGTAGACCATTGATTTCGAGACAGGAAAGCTATGCAAAAGTTTATGTTTTTATTTATTTTTGGGTGCATTTATGCTCAGAACTCTTTGGTTAACACTCATTAGGAGTTGGAATTGTTGTAATTTTTGTTTCTGCGACATTCTCAGTTATGGTATGTTTTGTTATTGACTTTGGAGTACCAAATCTTCGGTCATTTTATTTCCCATTAACAGCTCATTTTTGGACTCTTTCCCACTGTTAACAAGTAACTAGAATGCTAAATATTGGGACAACCATCTAAAATAATCGATAATACATTTTGACTGTGATTGGGCTTTGGGAAGAAGCAACTATACAATAATTCAAAGTATACTAAAACGTGCCACTACATGAAGATTGGGGATCAGGTACTGATCTTGCCGATGGCTTCATTTCTTGGTGAAGATATGGCTGATGGTTGAGTCCAATTCTGGTTCAGTTGGAAGTCCTTTCGGACGATGATATATAAACACCTTCATAATAATACTATCGTAGCATAATTCTTTCAAAATGATGACAAACACGTTCATAAGAGATCCCAGGAATGAAGCTGGTTTCTTTAATGCACTGATGCATCTGAAAGCATTGAACGTCCATTTTTTCTTCTGTTTGTTTCTTTTGTAAGTGCACAAACAAGGGATTAAAACATTCTACTTGCTTTGTCCATGCAAAACTCTTGAGTGCAGCTACCATGGGAACTTGGATTCATAGTAAATGTGTTACAAAGCAACTAGCAAGTCTCCAGTTTCTTGGATTAGTTCATATTAACCAACTCTAATTGGCAATCTTTAATGTCAAGCAGTTAGCTAAACCGATGAGCTGAGGGAACAGTTTCTTTGTGAAGATGTAAAGCCATGGAAAGATGGCACCTAGAATTCAAGTTGTTCGGGGAGCCAATCTGATAGTAATAAGACCGGACCTAGCAGTATTAAGACCAATATTTGTGAGCCACTTTTAGTTAACTCTGGAATCCTTTGTCATCCCTGCAAATTTAGGCACTGCAGACTGCTACACGAGGTTTAGTTCTAAGTGGATGTAGCCTAGTTTTCTCTGGAATCGTCTCATCCCCAGAAACTTAGCCCCTGCAAGTGCAAACTGCTACACGGCTGATATTCAAAGATGACACCACCATCCGACTCAAAATCGCACCATACTTGCTCCTCACTGTGGCTATTGCCGTTGCTTCTGCCTTCCAACAAATGGGTCGCTTGATGTCCTCCTCCATTCTCAGTCTTTGAATTGTTGTTCAAATACGTGACTCCATTCTGTTCCGGTTCATCTTCTAAGATTTCTAGCTTTGCTTGATTCTCATCAGCGTTTTTTCCAAAATTAGTGGAATAACATCCCTCACCAGGTTCTTCTTGAACAAGCTCGCCTAACTTTTGCAACTGTTTCAAATACCGGGGGAGTGCTTACCACTACAGTTCATGATGAACTGATGAAAATGGAAAAAGGAGTTTATGGTACCTGTGAGAGCAAGGAGTTGTTCTCTTCCTGTAAAGTTCTAAACTGAGACGCTAGATTATCATAACTAGCTCTGAGGCTCCTGAAATCGTTCTCCATCTGCTTCGACTTCCATCTTGCTCTTCTATTCTGAAACCATATAGAAATCTGGCGAGGTTGGAGTCCCAACTCGGCTGCCAGCTGCACCTTCTTCCTCGAATCAAGCTTTGAATCCGATGAATAAAATATGGACTCCAGTGACCTGATTTGTTCATCACTAAACCTTCTTTTGTTCATGTTGTTGCTCTTCTTCTTCTTCTTCTTCTTCCTCCTAGGAGTTGGACATGTCTGCGAAGAGGCTACTTCCAAATTTTGTATTTTGATGTACTCCGGTCTCTCCATAACTTTTGTTGAAACTACAAGCTCTCTCGGAAAGGATTAGAGATAAGAATATATTTATAGGGGGAAGTGTGAAACAACAAATGTTTGCATGGAAACCAATGGAGCTCAATAGCGTGTGGTTTTTTCCAGCCCATGTCCTGTGGTCGTCTGCATCCATTTTTCCCTTTTCAGCTTCAAAACTAAGCGCCACCACCACCCTCTACAGTATATTTTTTTTTTCTTCTTCAAAACCTTTTGCTATAAAGGCACTACACTACATGCTTATCCTGGCCTAGCTAGCTTCCCATGCATTGAACCCCTTTCCTTTTACACGGGCACAAATATCTGCTGTGTCTTGCATAAATATCGTAGTGATGAATTTCAATCAGAGCCTTTAATTTCAGTTTGAATGAGATCTAATATCTGGGATTGGCTATGGCTGTGTGTGGCCAAATACAGACGAAGTGAAGGTATTGTGGATATTGTTGTCAAATCCATAGCATATTTACAAAGGGAAGAGGCGGCTTTGGCTTTTGGCTGGTGTTTGATGGATGGCACGGCACAAAGCAGTGGAATTTGGGGATCCAAGACGGCGATGGATTGCCATATTTAGCAGTGAGCGTAAGGTATAAATTGGTTTCTTGTTTATTCATAAAAGGACATGGCTTGCACGCCACGGCCCTTGCGAGTTCATGACGCTGACAATCTCCTTTGATACAACGAACCAATGAAATTTCTGAGTGTCAGGGTGCCGTTTTGGGAAACACCCAAAAAAAGAAAAGGAAAAAGAAAAAGAAAGATAGCTTAGTTTGGTAGTAAGGTCTTGTAGGCAGCAGGAGAAGGTGGCTTTGAATTTTGAAGCTTTGGCTGGCTAATACTTCGAGGGAACTTAGTGATGGTTTCAAAATTGATTTCAAAATGAATGATAAAGCATCACGCTTTGAAGCGTAGGCATTGCATTGAATGAAGATAAGATAATTAGTTACTGGGTAGGAGATTGGAGTGAAGTTTCTGTGAGAAGGAATGAGTTCTGAAAATCCATGTTCTTCATTGCTCGAAGCCTCCCTCCTCCGCCGCCGCTGCAGCCTCTACCCCAACCCCAATCCCCGTTTTCCGATTACCATCCTCTTCCTCATCAACCTCTCCGGCAACAAGAAAACCCATCACGACGTGGGGGCTAATGCCTTCCAACGTGGTGAGGGCATCTTGGTCGGTGTAGAACAGGCTAATATCCGGAAGGGGTATGCGGCGGTTTGTGATTCCTGTTTATGAAGCTCGTCAAGGAATCCGAGGAGGAGGGAGGAGTAGGGGGTCCAACCATTATAATCCTCTGCCCCCGCTCCGGCTTACCCTGAACTGAGGTTCCAGAAATGCCCCCACATCTCTTCTTCTCTTTTCTCCTCTTTATTCCTCCTCCATTCCTTCTTACTTACTTTCTTTCATCGTCTTCTTCACATTCAACTTTAGTTTGCTCACTGCTTTCTATCTTCGGCTTAATAAAGCATTCCCACCTACCAAACAGCCTCAACAAATTGAGAAATACACATGGATGTTAGGTTCAGCTTCAACCCACCTTCACCAAACTCTTCATTTTCCTAAACTTGATTCAAACCAACTCCAACCCTGCGCACCATATTCCTTTCACCAACAATTCAACAAAAAACATTGAACCAACCAACACGTGAACTCTCAGGGAAAGTTCCATCACTGTTTTCCCTATCAACTTCTGTCTCCTGGGTTATGCATCTGCATCTACCATCTACCATCTACCATCTCTATGTGCTAACTATGTAGCAGCAGAATGATAATGAAAAAACACAAACACACAGCATCCAGAATGCAGAATGTAGATGATCAAAAACAAATGACTAAAGCGAGGAGGTTGATTAAGAGAGTTTCCAGTTAGAAACATTGAAAGCAAGTTCCAAGTGTTCCCAGGGACCAACCCTACAGAATCCATCAGTCCATCCATCATAACATCGTCACAGATAAACGACTACGAGCCTCAAAATGCCATCCACTCTATAAAAAAAAAAATTAAAAAAAATTAAAAAAAAAAAAAAAAAAACTAGACAAATATCTCATTCACCAACAACACCTAGTTCTAGGTACACCAAAAGGTACCAACTCAACTCCACTGCAGAGGATCATGCACCACCAAACCCCACAACCCCTTTGGACATATCTCTATAACCATAATATATATATGCAATATATATATATATATAAATATATCTATTGGGCACTAGGCCCACATGGGATAGAAGCAGGGAGCATCAGTTCAGCTGGGCACGAGGAGAGCGAGGGCGAACTGGGGTCTTTGATGGGCTTACCCTGAAAACAAAACCCATAAGAATCAAAACGGTTTTACTCCTTCAAACAAAATCACAACACGTTTCTCAAAATACCCAATACCAGAAAAGGAAACAAGAACAAGCTATACTAACCTTATTGGCAGGGAACCCAACACCACTCCACTGCAATTAAGTGCAGCAATTGCACTCTCAGCCTGCAAATTAAAAATAAATGCAATACTGTTACGCAAAGTCATGGTGAAGTTACAGCCAAACACGACTTCATTCATGTAACTGCATGGGTAAACACCCATGTCTCTAGAAAGTCTTTTAGGGCATAGCTAATGCTTTGTTATTCACAAACATGAAAAACAATAATCACTCAAATGAAAAACAATCAATCTTTGACGATTTAATAGATGATATATGCATTACAAAGATATTAGAAATTGCTCGACAGATGTGAATGCAGCATCTTAAAGCCATCACTCAAGTGCTCTCCATTCTATATGCCACAAAACTAACGATGTATTGGTGAATGATAACTACAAGAATCACAACAGACTTGTTGATAAGGCAAACCACATCCATTATTAAGTTTACATATAGATATAACAAGTAAAGCAGTACTCTAAATGCATTCTGTACCCCATAAAAGCAAAGATGCATTGATGGATGGTAAATGCAAGAACCACACATCAGATTTAGTTGATAATTGTTCTTGATCAAAAAAATGTGAAGGAAAGATCCCACTGAATTGAATTGGATCCATGGATCTAAGAAATAGTGAGAATTCTTGATCTCTCTCGGTTCAAAAATCCAGAATTTGAATTGATGGCTGTTCATTAATCAAGTCAATCAAACTAGGCAAGTTTGTCTTGCTTGCCGTCACCCCCGTTTTGGCGTGAGTTTCTTCTGGGTTAGGAAGTAGCAAACCAAATTCATCCTCACCACCCCTCTAATAGTTGAAAAGGCAAACCATGTCCATCCTCATCACTTCTCTAATGCTCAATCTCCAACCCCCACCCCCACAAAAGGAAAAGAAGAAAGAAGTGTAAAAAAAAAAAAAAAAAAAAAGCAATAAAATCAACGGAAGTGAACAAGATTACCATGGTAAACTCAACAAAAGCTATACGAGTGGAATGATGATAATCTCCAAGTAGCCTAAGGCGCTGAACCTACACAAGGTTAACAGATTACGTAGATTAAGCCACAACCAGAAAACATAAAAGCGCTGTAAAGAGAATCAAATAAAATTCCGAAGAAATAAGACATCTGTTAAACGAAGAAGAACAGACCTCTCCACATAGTGATTCAAAGAACAGCTTGACCTCTGCTTGAGTAACCTACATGACATCACATGCCATGAAAACAATCAATATAACAATCGAGCATATTTAAGTTCATTCATTCTCTCCTCTTCCAAAAACACAGTTCTCAAATTCATTCAGAAAGTTTTTCACTTGCCCTACCTTCTTGTCAATATTTGTACAATAGATAGTTCTTGAGCACATCTCACGTTCATCATCCGACTAGAAACAATAAAACACAAGAAAATCAGTTTCAAGAAAAGAAGTACAATAAATTAAAATGAGTTGATAGCATTGCTAGGAACAAATTAGAATGGATAAAAAAAAATGACGGAGTGACATTGAAGACGGTTAATTACCCTGGGTAAAAAGTCAGGATTGACAGGTGCTATGGCAGTTTTTGAGGGCAGCACTCTAACTGGATAGAAACCAAGAACTGTCCCTGAAAGACTCAAGGAAGCTCTTGCACCCTCTGCTAGCATGAAGCAAATTAGATATGATATAGTCGGAAATACATCTAAATATACTGAGCTTGGGAGTGTACCTTCATCCGTGAACTCAATGAAGGCAAAATGAAGAATGGAGTTGGGATCACCGCAGATACGACAGTCAACAACCTATTGAAGATACATCACATTAAGCTAGCAGTAAAATGCCAAAAAAAAAAAAAAAAAAAAACAGATCAAATGAAAGGAAAGAGAATAACCCGCTACCTCTCCACAGCCAGCAAAGACAGTAGCAAGTAGCTCTTCAGTCACCTACAATGCAATTCCATGGTCCAAAAATGGATTGGTCAAAAAGGAGAAGTGCAAGGCATATAATCAAGGGAGTTTTGGAAATGGAGGTCTCTTACCTGCTGATCGATGTCTGATACATAGACCGTCCTCCGGGTCATCTCATCCCTCTTCACCGCATTCATCTTATTATTCATCCTCCTTCTCCCTTGGCTAAAACCATTCTTCTTCTAAGCGAAAAGAATAAAGGAAACAAACAAGAGAAACCAAATCAATAGTAGATTCATTCAACACAAAATAGATTTCTCTAAAATCTATAGGTGCTAAAATGTGCAATCAAATAATACATAATCAAGCTGCTCTTCTAGCAGGTTAACAGCACTACAAAATAAAAAAAAAACACTTCAATGTTCAAAAACTCCAACACCCGACCCTACAAAACCATCATGTAATCTTGAGGGTTTTTGTAGTACAGAAATCAAAGCGAGGTGCACGGCATTCAAAGTTTAGTAATAGTATAAATAACAGTTCGACGTCTTTCAAATCATCCAAAATCCCCACATACCCTTCGATTCATATGCCCTTCGTTGTTGACAGAATTAGCTTGCAATAGAAAGTCGTTAGTATACCCAAGCCCACCAGCGCCGAAGTAACCAGACAAATTTTTAGCAAGCGAAGGAGGGATAAATTCCTCAGCCATGGGATTCAATTTGGATAGTAAGTCCTCCAGATCGCTCATGTCCCTCTTAAAGTTTTCTCCTCCATCCGCTCCATTTATCACTCCGTTAGGCCTCTGATTCATCCCATACCCGGCAGCAGACTTCACCATCAGCGTCTGGGCATTAGCTTCAAACCCGTTGGGCATCTGAGGCATTTGAGGCTTGAAATTGACTGAAGGAAGTGAAAAGGAAGCAGCGGTAGCTGCTCTCTCCTGAAGCTGTGCCTTCATCTGTACATCGTGATCATTGCCGTTGGAATGAAAGTCGGGTTCTCCATTCATGGGGACCGTAGAATCGCTGTTGGGCTTCTG
Organism: Cucurbita moschata; assembly: GCF_002738365.1. Taxonomy (NCBI): domain Eukaryota; kingdom Viridiplantae; phylum Streptophyta; class Magnoliopsida; order Cucurbitales; family Cucurbitaceae; genus Cucurbita; species Cucurbita moschata. Next base: position 5,579,209 of record NW_019268527.1, read on the forward strand.
AGTCTCAACATCGTTGGGGTCATTAGAATCGGAGGAAACCATGGTATTTTCCAAAGTTTGACTTGGAGAACCGATTTTGGGTCCAACATTCTCAGGAACCGCCATGATAAGAGAAAGAGTAGGGGTGAAAAGGCGGTTGTTTTGCAGTGTTATTCTGAAAATCAATTGAATCGTATGATCAGAAAGGAGAAAAACGAAAAAGCGGGGAAAGAAGTGGGGGATGGGTGTTACCTGAGGGGAGGGCAGGGGTTATGTATCTAACACATTTCCATTGGTAAAGGAGTGAAGGCAGCAGGAGATCGAAGTGAGGGAGCAGAAGCAGAATTGAAGAGGATCGAACAGAGAAGGAAAACCCCTGTGCGCGAATTAAGAAAAGGTAAGGGTGGTGTTGTTGCTATGAAAAAAACAAGAGAGAAAATGTTAATGGGTTGTAAGGGTGGGGGGGGGGGGGGG
>NW_019268527.1:5580063-5599553 GCF_002738365.1 Cucurbita moschata
GGGGGGGGGGGGGGGGGGGGGGGGGGGGGGGGGGGGGGGGGGGGGGGGGGGGGGGGGGGGGGGGGGGGGGGGGGGGGGGGGGGGGGGGGGGGCGATGCTTGGTAAACAGACAGAGAGGCGTAGAAGAAAGAGAGAAGGAAGGGGTGTGTGTACGTGGGCTGCTCAGAATCAGATCGTCGGATTGCGGTGGAGATGAGAGTGGCACAGCATCCCAGAAATGACCGATGCGATGAAATTCCGTCTTCCTCTTCCCCTCCCCTTTTCCCCTCGCCCTCAACATATTTCAGGGACACCCAACCAAACTTTTCAAAATTCCTAAAATGCCCATATCCATGCCCTTTACCATCACCCATGCATGAATGAACCATCACCATGCATCATGCATTTCTTTCTTTCTTTCTTTATTTCTTTATTTCTTTATTTCTTTATATGCAAACCAATCATTATATCTTTATCACATTTAATTTTTGCTCTTATAAATGCAAATGCCATTCATCACCCACGCCCACATTTTGTTTTTACCATTTTTCATCATCATTTCCTTTTATTCATATATTACCTTAAATTCAACACTTTTGTGTATAATATATCTCTCTTCAATTATAAAAATTGTTTTCACAATGGTTATAAATCTTTTCATTTTCCATTTCTGTCAAATTAATATTTTACAACATCATGTATTATTATTATTATTATTATAAGTAATAATAAATAAATTAAAAATTAATATAATGTTGTTTTAAAATATATATAATTTAAATTTGTTTGTTTTTATAAATTAAAATATTCATTTTTATCTACACCTAAATTAATGTTTTTTTTTACAAAGGAAGCTTGTCTGTCGCTAAGAAATTCAACTATTACTATTTTATGAATGAAATTCAATATTTCGATTTAATTTAAGAAGGAAAATATATATACATATTTTTTTTTTTTCTTTTCAAGGTGTAATATTGGACAACAAAAAAAAGTATAAATATTATTGTTTTGAGAAAAACGAGATTTGATTTGAAAATTTAAATATTGACTGTGTGTTTCCATTTGGATAAAAATTGTGGTTTTATTAAAAGTGTTTTTGTTGTTCAAATCTAAACCTATAAGGTTTTAAATGATTCCCTGTGAACCAAAACTGAAAATTCGTTTTTGGCGTTAAATGAGTCTAAAAATACGAGAGCCTGTTGTTTAAATAAAGTTGATTTTTAAAAGATTTAAGATTTGGTTTGACCTAAATTATTTAAATTCTTTTTTTTTTTTTTCCTTATAGGTTGAGATTTCCTGAATTTTTGGGAGATTAAAAAAAAATAGACATTATTTCTCTTCAAAAATCAACCAAATTATTTGGCTACTTATTTTGTATTGTTTGTTAAACTTTAATTTTTGGAAAACTATGCCATATGGAGCTATTTGTAGCATTTTATGGTTGGATGATAATGTAAAATGACAATTAATTGGGTTCATTGTTGTAGTGAATTTTTATTTAATTGCTATAAATTAAATGATTATATTACTATTCACCTCTGTATTAAATTCAGCTAAAAGAATTGAACATTTAGCCTTAGGTTATAGAGTACATGTCATTGAACATATATCTCATTATTCATATGATCATCGTATTTAAAATGATGAATGTTGTAATAAATTTTTTCGCATCTTCTAACTAATAAAAACTTGTTACACCATTCGCGAGTTCTCCTTAACCATCATGGCTTGGTTGAATTTTAAGCCATACTCTTACCTTCTTTGATTTAGGTATTTAGATATGAATATTTTTCAACTTAATGAAAAAGAGGTTTGACAAGGACTATATGATATTATTTTTTTTTAATAATTATGAGAAAAGGGTATCATGGTCATTTTGTTTGTAACTGAACCTAGATATTTTCTTCATTAGTGGATATAACTTGCTAATTCTTATACATAAGAGACTTTGTGAAAATTGTTTCTAAATTCATCTTAATTTTGGCTAAATATACCTAAATGTCATTAAATTATTTTCAATTTGGTTTTAACCTTAAAGAAATGGTGTTTGCAAACATAGAAAAAATACCCAAATGTTGAAACTATCTACAAATTTGACAAAAATTAAATCAAACCCATGTAAAAACACCCTAATCAATTGTAATTTTGTGTTGATTAAGTGATAGTTTGTTGTTTAGTTGCATTATTATTTTATTTTATCTTTCGTTATTGTTGTTTAATCAGGTTAATGTGATGCATTATCGTAGTTTAAATAGACTATGATTACGAGTGAAGTTTATTTGTTGCAGAAGCATATCCTTCCATCACACTTATAATTATGGTTGATTATGTGAGGTTGCTCTAGTTTTAGAAGTGGAGGAGGATTAACTAGTTTAAACGAAAGAGGGTAAAGATTTACCATACCAAGTATAGAGTAGAAAATTAAGAGCCCAGTAAAACTAGTTGAGCGGGATAGATTAAAATCTAACTTTATAATAACAAATTTTAATAAATTATTATAGAAAAGAATTTTTAAAACTTTTAATGGATTCGATCGTTTTAGAAAATATATATAATCATTATAATTATTTTAATTAAATATGTGCGGATTTCATTTTGAATTTTTGTGTAAAAAATGAAAGGCAAATATTAAATCTTCTATTCAAAGGGTGACGTGTAAATTTGTAGGTATTAGGAGTGGGGTCCGCAACTGTGGCATCCGAGAAGCTTCTAGTGGAGGCAAAGTATATTCACAAAAATTCAACTTCAATTATGTTTTCAGTCCACGTGTTTTTATTACTATGTTAATTTAGTAGTTGACTTTTTACAACTTTATTTTCATTTTATATTTCACAAAAATCAAACTTCATTTAGTAAATCAAAACTTTCATTTTGTCCATTTTATTAAAACTCTTAAACGTTTATATTACCTTATCTAAAAGCAATAATTATATTAAAATCTACCACAATTTCAAATTATACAAAATATAAATGGAGCACAGCTAAAACATTTCAATCCTACAATATGCCCTTTAAGAATGATGTGGAAAAAATGTTTGAAACTCGATTTTTATTTAATTATAGTTTTAATTTGTATTAAGTAATATGAACCACATTTTTTCCATCTTAGTTGAAGTACATATTGCATGATTGAGGTACCTTGACTTATATCATCAATTTTCGTTAGGAGATACTCCATAGTTTATAAAATACGTCTCCCCACCATTGCCACATGGACTTAGTTTGGAAAGAGATGTGGAACCATAGTCATTAGCGTGGTGCAAAACCATATCTTAATTTGTATTGAATTATATAGAAAAGTACTAAATTTTAATGTTATTTAACGTACGGTGGAGGGTGGGACACAAATTTCTAATAAAAGAAATTGAATATATATTTTTTTTAAAAAAGGGAATAATATAAAAATGAAAGATGTGGGGGTAGATCGGGAAGAAAGATGAATGTACTATAAATAAATTTTTGTGGAGGTTATTAAAACTTGGGGACAAGACAATGATGAGTTAGAGTGCACATGTTTGTTACTGGGATTTGTTTATTAGGAAACGTCGAAAGATGATTAGTTTGGTTCTTCTTTCATTTTGTCTTCACTCTTTGCATTTCGCATCTTTTTTTAATTCCCCCTAAATTCTTTTTATATTTTATTCTCTCTTTTTATTAGTGGAAAAATATCTTTTTTTTTTTTTTGTCATTCATAATATAATATGTCCGAAAAATAATTTAGTTGATTACTCTTTTTATTTCAAAAACCTCGAACTTGAATTGTGACTTAATTGTCGATTTTTCCAAAATCGACAGATAAACATGTGATGATTATATATATTAGACGATTGATATAATAAAAATTGAAGATATTAGCGTGATTAATTATGGAAGATATTAGCGTTTAAGCATAATTAATTAAAAATGGAAGGTGATATCTAATTTGTGGAGGCTGTCATGTGAGTTTTGCATTGAGGATTGATGTGGGGACGGAGAGCGAAGGTTGTGGCATTGGTTTAGGCAGGCAGGGCTCCACCCTCCACCCTCCACTCCAGTTTTGCTCAAAATGGCTAAGCAGAGCTCGTATTTTGTGGAAAAGGATTCCACAAAATTAATTACTCCCCAACCCCAATCAATAGCTTATGTCTTATGTATAATGTAATAATGTAGCTCCATCCCCAAACATCCTTTTACTAATTTCTATAATTTACTTATTTAAGAAAATTTTTAACTCAAAACAATTCAAAATATACAAACGGCCCAATAGATTTACGTTGGTCCACTGAAGCCCAAGTCAGTCAGATGAACGCGGTCCGATATCGATGGAGCATCAAAAACCCTATTTCCCCTTCCCCCCGGTATATAGCATAGTTTAGTAAGAGGTGTGGCGATCGCCGTACGCGCATTTGGCTTCTAAGTACTACTCTCACGGTATGTCGCTCCTCCAAGATCTCCGTTTATTAATCTTGCACTTCTCACTCAATCGTTTCCGATTGCCTTCTTTCTCACCTCTGCTTCTTTAATTTATAGCTCCTCATTGCATATCAAGCGCTACGCTAACCATGTCTACCAGTGAGCTTGCTTGCGCCTACGCCGCCCTGGCTCTTCACGATGATGGAATTGCAATCACTGTACCAACCACTTTCTTTATCCCTCTCTCATTTTTCTTGTTTTTGAATGCTCGATGCGTGATTAGTCCGAGTTTTTATTATTATTATTATTATTTTTTGTATCTAGGCGGACAAGATTGCAGCCGTAGTAGCAGCTGCAGGGCTCTGTGTGGAATCCTACTGGCCTAGCCTATTTGCGAAGTTGGCGGAGAAGAGGGATATTGGGGACCTTCTTCTGAACGTTGGCTGTGGTGGCGGCGCTGCGGCTGCTGTGTCTGTAGCTGCTCCTGCTGGTGGTGCTGCGTCTGCTGCCGCTCCTGCCGTTGAGGAAAAGAAGGTATGCTGATGAATCTTTTTTCTACTCTTTCTTACAATTTAACTATATCTTTGATAAGTTTCTTTCATACGTTTACAACATACGATCATTTCAACTGTTCATGGACTCTCTCGGATGTAATAATTATGTAGGGAACCTTCCATAGACGCGTTTATAAACTCCGGTTATCAGTATTAACCCGTTAATCAAATATGCTGCTTTACCTTTGGTAGCTCTATCTGACCCACGTTTTGTATGTTGGTATGACTAATACTAGTTTGTCATGACAATACAATGGTCAAATTATGCTAATTAAAATGTTTACCTTTTCATAATTAACCCATTAGATGATCATATCTATCCCTCGTTGAACTTGTATTGACAGCATAATTTGTAACTAGCAAATTTTAATGACCATCGCGATTGACATGGTAGTCGCCTGGAATGAATCTTATCTGTCTTTCCCCTTTCGATATTTGTTCATTCTTAAGCGTATTGTGCAGGAGGAGCCGAAGGAAGAGAGTGATGACGACATGGGATTCAGCTTATTCGATTAGAAGGCCCTTTTGTTGCGTTGTTGCATTGCATTAGGACATTTTTGGGTGGTAGCCTTATTGGATTTATCTTTATTTTTCTCTGTTCAATCGTCTCAAGTTTTTTAGTAGTGAGTTTGTAGTTCTCTTTTTCATTTAATTTACAATGGTAATTGGTCTTTTCAACTTCTGTTTGATTACTAAAACAATGAAATGAGATGAAAGCCAACCCGTGCTTCTTGGATTGATAATTAACTAGGCATTGTAACTCTTCTTGGACGTGGTGAATTGGTTATTAATTTTTTTTAGTAGTGAGTTTTGCTTGGGACAAATGGTGGTGAATCGGTTATTGATTTTTTTTTTTTTTGGTCTAGCAATGATGATAGTTAGTCAAATGTGCACACCTATTGTGAAATTTTAGATTAAGCAATTGTTGTAAAGGTGTTTGAAATTTAACTCTAAAGTTTGATGATGTGATACTATTGTAAATGAAGATCATGCGATACTATTGTAAATGAAGAAAAAATGCAGAAGAAAAAATGCAGAAAGTAACTAAGTAGGAGAAGAGGAGGATTTTGCCATAGCCATATTTGTGGTAACAAGGGTAGAAGGAGAAAGAATGGACAAGACAATTAAAATGAGAAAAATAACATGAAGAAACACACCTTCGGCTATTGGCATATAAATATTGATCGTTAGGAAAAAGGTTTGTATTGATACTAACTAGAAACAAAGTGATAAACATTTCCTTTCCTTTGAGGTAAAACTTAAGTTAAAGTAGAGTAGATGGAGGTTGATGAGGTATGAGGCATGCATGTGAGCTGAGAGGTAGATTGATGGTTGACGAAGGTTAAGGACATACAATTGGGGCAGACCTAATTGGTCCTTGGCCCTTTTGTGCGGAAATTGAGGTGTGGAAACTGCGTGTGTGAGTAAGTTTTAGAGATGGGAAGGGTGATCTTCATTATAAGAATTTGGTGAATAAGAGTGGAGTGAATGAAGGTCATCAATGATGGAGATGGTGGAGGGAATGAGAGGGGTTCCCTCAGATTCCATGCCATCCTCTTCCCAACTACTTGCCCATCTAACCCTCCTTCCTTCTAACTTCCTCTCTCTCCCCCTTCATTCTTCTCCTCTGCCTAACATCACCCTATTAACTTCACTTTCTAACCAGTAGAAAAGAAGCAGAAAGGTGTTCCTACTTTCATAGTTTATTAATAAAAAAAATTATATATGCGTTAGATTAAGTTGTACTAAATCCTTTATTTTTTTTTATTATATCATACTTTGTTCTGTTTTAATTAGAATGATTATCATTACACAAAACAAATGAGAAATAATTACTTAGGTAAACAAAAAAAAAAAAAAGGGTTAAAATATGTAATATTCAATAATATTTCTTCCACCCCCACACACTTAGAATTCAAAATCCGTTTTTATTTGTTCGAGTATTGATGGGGAACAAGGATATTTCAATTAAAAAAAGAAGAAGAAAAATAGCAATTATTAGCTGAAAAGATTCGTTTTTTTTAAAAAGAATTGAGTGTGCCTTTTCTTATCTGTTTGTGTTATGAATTAGTAAAGAGAGGATTGGCGACCTGAATTGTGATTGGGGCGGAAAATCTGCACAACGACCATTGACTCCTAGAGTACAAGTGGGGTCCACTCTGATCATGACTATTTATTTATTTAAATTACCCTTATTTTTAATATCTTGCTTTTGACGTCATCATGTCAGCGGCGATGTCGTAAGCAGCCTTACCATCCAATGGCCAACACTTCATCGCGCTATCTTCGATGTATTATCTAACACTTCTCTTTTTCATTTTGGTTTATCCTTTCCACGTTGTAAAATTGATTCTTTTGCCCAAATAATAAACTTATGGCCACAAAAGATGTTATTGATCGATTTGAAAACCGAAAGGCAGAAAGGCAGAGGAGGAAGGTTATGTTTGGAGTTCGAAACTAAAGAGTCTTGAGAAATTCCATGATGTATGTGTTGAAAGCACAAGAGTGGACCTTGAAGCCTTGAAATCCAGCAGCCTTGCCCAAGGCGTGGAACTCCTGCTCGGTCCTTTCTTTGCCTCCAGGGTTGTGAGCCAGCATTATGACATCGATGTGAATCACTCCCTTGGTGGCAAGGCTGCTGTCTGGTGCATCCGGAAGAATGCATTCCGCCACAATCACCTTCCCATGCTCCGGCAGAGAATCGTGGCAATTCTTCAACAATTTCAGGCAGTGCTGGTCGCTCCAATCGTGACAGATCCACTGCAAACCCCACATTACATCAGACCAAATCGATACAATACAGAGTCGGTATAGGTATGAGTGTAGGTGTTCTAAATTCAGTTACTTTACCTTCATGAAAATAGCATCCCCCTTTGGGACGCTCACAAACATGTCGCCCCCAACATGTTGGACTCCTGCAGCAGCCATTTCAATGAAGAAGCAATTGAGAATTCGGATGCATATTTATTAAATTCCCAGTTCCGAAACAGAGGTTACCTGGGTAGGCAGGGGCGTCCTGAATGACATGAGGGAGGTCGAAGTTGATGCCCCTAATAGAAGGGTACTTGGAGACTATCATGTTGAGAACAGCTCCGGTCCCACCGCCCACATCCACCACTGAATTAAGGCCTTCGAAGCCTTTGTAGGTCTCTAGAATCTTCTTCATGGTAATGGTGGAATGGTCGGACATTCCCCTGTTGAACACCCTGTTGAATCTCGGATCTGTTCCATGATATTCGAACGCCGTCATTCCGTATGCTTTGTTGAATGGAATCCCTCCTTCCAGTACCGCATCTTTCAAATGGTACCTTCATTCCCAAAACATACAAATAATGTCATGGTTCCTTAAATAAAATTATTAAAATTATTCCCAAAACATTTTGGAGCAGAGTAGCAGAGGAGCTAAGCTCTGATCTGACTTCTCAGATCTAAGTGTCCAAAAAGAGTTAATTTTGAATCATTAATTAAAGACACTCTCAATCACGCCTAAATAACTTTTTTTTTTCTTTTTGTTGTATTATAATCAACACTGACTCTATTAATGACAAATACGTTTTTAAATTATTAATTATGCATACACTTGGTTAGATTTATTATTTGTAATTTGAATCTGAAGCAGAGGAAGGATGGAAAGGAGGGTAATTACCAGCTCTCCATGAGGACCTTGTCCTGGTTCATGAGACACAGGGGAGCGATGGAGACGCCGTCTTGATTCTTGACCAAGAACTTGGCTACAGGGGCGAGGCCGTAGAGCCTCTGGAGTGAGCCATCGGGGAGAGTATTGAGGGAGTAAGTGAGGATGGAGTAGGAAGCCAGCAACCGGAGCATGCGGTCCAGAACCACACCCGCCTCAGGGTTTGGGGTTTTGGCCCCGGAGAAGGAGAGGTGAGAGGCAATTTGTGAGGGGGACAACAAAGCCCCCTCCCCTGCCGCCGCAATGATCTCCAGCACGTCTAGCTCGATGGCGGCCTTCAGCACCATTGGAAGAACCGAAGCGCTCGCCAACTGCATAGCGAACAGCTGTGCTTCTTCATCGCTCACTTGGGTGGTGGGGGTGATCTGGACCTCACAACCTTGCCCCGAGGACCCCATTCTTTTCTATTTCTTTCTCCCTGGACTTTGGTTTGCTTAAAGAATGGTATGCAATTACAACCCATACATTCCCGTGGTGAGTGTTGGTTTTATAGTGACTTCAACTTTCTTTCACATCCTCCACCAACCGCACTCACGCCCCTCCCTCACCTTACTCACCTCACTCACTTACACTTGTCTTGTTTTGGTTGGAGCCATCCCAATACAGATACCAAATATCGAACGGGGTTGGTAAATGGGTCCACTGCGGTTGACCTCCAATCTTATTGAGCTGCCTTCTAATTTTCATATCTACCTTTCATTTCTTCATTTTTCTCTTCAATTACACAATTCCACCAAACTTCACCCCACCTTTGAATTGAAACTCAAATTTTATTGGTCAATCCACACGCTCCCCACCTTTTCACCCACTTTATCTTGTTACACAATAAACTTCATTGCAACACCCTAAAGTGTCACCCAAATATATCCCAACAATCAAAATAGAAAATACCATTTTCAAAGGAAGATCCCTTACACGCTTGCTCATGCCGTGACACACGAATATAACACTGGGTAGCTTGCTTAGGCTTAAGGGGTTAGAGGTGGTAGAAAGCCCACACCATGCCTCCCCTATAATACATTTTGAGGCATTTCCAATCCTTCTCGAGTAGACATCATTTTAGCGGGTGGACAGACGGTCTCGTGCATAGTCCATCGAGTATTCGTTTGACACCAAATTTGATGAGCTTTTATCTTTTTATATCGACAGACCTAATTCTCGAGCCACATGCTGAAACTCATATCGAAACTCCGACTTTTGAGGTTATGGCATGGGACCCTACCTAGTCTTCTTTGAGCTTGTCTGCGACACTCGTGTCGCCTCATTCTCTCGAGCTTTGTGCATACCTCGATTTAGCTTCAATGCACACTCTTAGTGTGTCGGATGATGCAAATGGTCGTTTTGAAAAAAATGGTAGCAGAGAGTAGATGGGGAGATGGTCATTTGAGAGGTGAGTGAACGAGAATTAGTGATAAAGTTTAACTCCATCAATCAGTGGTTGGTGTGTGTGACTACATTTTGCTCTTAGGTTTGGTACGGTGGGCTGGTTGTTTACCGTCCTCACCTAATCAGCGTAACTGTTTCAGCAAAAACAAATCCTCACCTAATTAGAGTTTGTCCAATCTTCTTCTTTGTTAAATTTCCTGATCTTCTTTATTAAAGAATAGAACTCCACTTCATTTTTCTCAAAATATAAAGACAGAAGAACAAAGTAATTACAAACAAGATATCTATTATGAACAAACAAGATATGTATTATGATCGATGGTAGTTGAGGATCGCAGAGAATCTGAGTGAGTTAAACAGTCTCACCAGAAGTTGATTCAACAGAAATAAAAACGTATGATACACTGAGAAAAGGATCATTAGAACTCTATACACATTCAATCGCACCAGAGAACATGTTCCCAGTCTGATGAGGACCCATTAGAACAACCAGCAGGAAGCTTGCCCTCAAAATGGCTTCTACTATCCTTACCAGCTTCAGGCCGCAAGAAAGGTTCCATTTTTACTTTGTTTTCCACAGATGTCCAATACTCCTGTAAGTTTTCTCCTGCAGGGGTTGGGCTTATGTTGTTTACCCAACTCCTTAGGACATCTAGTCTGCCCACTACTGAACCATCTAAATCATCAACTTCATTTTTGTTATCTGCAATGGGGTGATGTATCATCGAGATGACACCTTCAGGTGCCGCCTTCCCAATCTCACTGCAATGGGAACTTGTAACTTTCTGCACCTTTCCCGCATTCAAAGAACTTACGTGCTCGTCTCGAGATTTCAGAATTTGAAATCTCGACATAACATCGTCTATATGACTGGTCCTGGTCAAGATGGGGGAAGTCGACCGAGGAGCTGGCCCAGAATCATTCCCCTTGACCTTTGAAGAGGGGAAGGAAGAATCCATGTCTTTCATATGTGGGCCTGCACTTTGTTCCTTCTCGAGTGCGGATTTTTCAACCATGCGTTGTTTAACTGAAACCTCAAAATCAGATAGTGTTCCCGAATTTTCGGCATCCCTAAGCTTTGCTTCATCGTCTCGGTGTTTGAGAATATTGAATCTAGTAATCACGTCATCTGATGCATGACTTCTGACACTCACGGCAGGGGAAGTTTGGACGGAAACAAATGGGGTGGAACCAACTTTAGTCTTAGATGCCACTTTCGCAATGGTGTTTGAACCAGGAGATGCACCAGAAACGAATAGTTGGTTGTGATTTTTGGCATGTTCTAAGGCATAAAAATTAGCTCATAAATAAATAAATCTAAGGAGAACATTGACTCAACACACCAAACTAAATACAATATGATTAAAACTTACCTTTCACTTTTGGTGATTCATATTTCTCCATTTCTGACTTTGCACTATTAAAACGAGCTCTTAAATTGGAGGCACATAACGCAGCTTCTGCTTGAAGCCATAGATTCTTGAATAAGAGAGTTTGAGGATGTTCTTCATCGTCATGAAAATTCTCACTCAGAACCTTCTTAAGAGCCTAAAATATGATAACGGCATAAGCTGATAAGTGATCATTCATTATATGTTCCACTCAACAGATGAAAAGATGTAACTTCTTTTCCTAATAGATACCTTGGTCATGCTATCTTCTTTCATCGAGTCAATCCCATTCCTAAGATGATGAGTGCCAGCAGCTTCTTTGTCTTTCTTGACAGATAATATGTATTGATTCGTTTCCTCGACACCATTTCGATCATTTGATAGACACTCCAAATTTTCACCTTCAATCTTTGTCATCTGGGACTGGGACTTGAGCACTCCCAAATCCTGGAAATGCTGACGAACAAATATATTACATAATCACAGGAATTATAATTTGCATTCTCACAATGCAGTGAGGACTTCTAAGCCTCGAGTAGATTTGAGTAGAATTAACATACCGCATGAAGCTGATGAAACTGCTCAAGGCTTTGTGAAGTCCTTTGCTCAGATGAGAGAGAACCTTGTGATCCAACGCTATTTATACACACATCAAGGTTATTCATCACAGTCTCGAGGGATATGACGTCTTTTTGGTGTAATGCATCCAAACCATTTGAACAATGTGCAAGGAGCAACTCTGATAGACTATGCAATGTATCAACCAAAATCCTGATATCAACTTTTGAAGTTGATTCTCCATGAAATGCCTTTACATGTTCTGCAGCATCAAACGACAAATGATTTAAACCATTTCCAGAAGAGTTGTCGCTATTTAATCTTGCATCTGCATGCTTTTCCGTACAACTTGTATGTGCAATCCTTTTTCCAGACTCTAAATTATGCTTATATTTATCTTGTGGTATGGAAAAGGAAGAATAGAAGTCACCACCATCTTCAAACGCTTCATAGACGCTACTGGTAGCTGGATGGAAGCAACCCATCTTTGAACAAAATTCTCCTGCTTTCACAGAATTGCTACTTTTCTGTTCTGCAGGCAAGGAGGAACCAAAAACTGAAGGCATCTTTGGAGAAGATGTTGCACCTTTTTCCAGAATGCTGCCTATCGTGCTTTCATTTGGTTCATGAACTATGACTTTCACAGTATCCTCAGCAGTAGACGGGGGTACTTGAGACAATGACAGATTCACACTGTTGTAAACTTCCAACATCTTCGTACGACTCGGAGTAACAATCTCAAATGCTTGAAAAGGAGAAATCTGACTAATTGGAACTCCTTTCCAGCAAGGTGAGTCTACTGATGCAAGGTTGTACTGATCAAAACTTTCAGAGGAACTCTCAGTTGTTGTGGCAGTTTCAATTCCTTTAGGGTCCAAACTAAAATGAGGACTGGCATCGGGAATATGAAGTCTCATTCCAGCCTTCAATCTACGATCTGGCGAATCCTTAGCAGAATGTATATTGTTTCGCAAGTCATGAATTTTGGTTGATGAGGGCTCAGTAATTACGGGATCGTTTTTATCTATACATGTATCATAATTCTCTGCACTGACGAATTCCTTGCTCTCAGAGTTAACATGACATGAGCTGACATTCCAGGCAAAAGAATCAGCGCTGACAACAGATGGTCTGATGGAAAAAGTAGCGGGAGAATTGACAATTGATGTAGTCACGTTCAGTCTAGAATCTTGCTCTCTCGAGATTTCCAGATATGGAGGCTTTTTCAGAAATGGAGAGTTTTGAGAACTTGAGGCTGGATTGGAAGGTGGTGTCCTAGTCTTAGGATGACATCCTGGAAATGCAGAATGAGCATCCATGTTAGAAATTCTCTCAATGTTACGGTTTCGCTCCGAAAACAATTCCTCATTTGGATATTCTCTTACAAAGTCGTTGCATTTATTCAGATCAAGCACATCAACAGAATGTGAAGCCTCTTCAGTTGATCTCTCAGAAGCTGAAGATCCGCGAGAGAAGTCGGTGCACGGGGGCCCTTCGAATGTAACAACGTGCGAGTTTGATAGCCAATCATAACTTGGTTGATCAACAATGACCGTAGGACCAGCTTTGTTAGATGAAGTTGCGGCATAAGAAGGATAATAGGGTTTTGGTTTGCCCATACTAGTTGTTACTCCATCAGAGGATCCGTGGTATGAGGAGAGGTCAGTTGAAGTGATTGTAAGACGACCCAAAAGAGGTCCATGGTTATGAGAAGGGTCCATCATAGCCTGCGACCTGGGGTATCCAGAGCCAGTAGAGAAGGGTAACCAATCGAAGTCATGGGCTGAGGTTTTGGAGGTGGAAGGGAGCCAATTGTGTTGCAAAGGGTTGAGGGGAACCCCAACCCCAACCCCAAATTCAGGTTCAGGTTCAGGTTCAGTGATATCCACAAGTGGGGTTGATAAAGGTTTAGTAACCGAACGATCAAGAGTAAAGGGCGGCGCCAAAGGTGATAAATTGGAGAAAGATGATGAAGATCCTCCATTACCAACACCAAAAGGGGCAAAACCCATGTTCATATTGCAGGAGACAATGAAGGAAATGGACAAGTTTTAAGAAAAAAAAGCAATGAAAAGAGGGCAGAATAAGATTCAAGATTCGTTAAATATGCAGAATTAGAAAGAAGAGTACAAGGAAGAAGAATAACCAGAATAGTGAAGCGGAGCAGGAGGTGGTGGTGCCACAGTCGTCTCCTCTTCCACCTTGTGATGTAGAGAGTAGGTACTTAATTCCCTTCTCCCATTCAGATTTGCATCTAACTCTCCGTCTTCCCTCCCTTTTAACCCTTGTTCCCACTGACAGTCTCTTTCTTTTCGCAATAATGATATTTTCATTCTAATCAATTTTGGGTTTCTTGTTTCTTCCTTTTCCTAATGATGTATGCCATTTCACTCATCTAAGCTTTTATGTTTACACCACAAATCATAAATGATACCATTTTAATAAATATCCAAAAATTGGAATCACACCCTATAAAAATTCATTCACCTTTCACATGTTCTACTAATAAATTCACAAATATTCATCAAAACTTTAATGGTATCAAAAACAATGAATCGAACTCATTACTTTAACATTTTCAACTCTAAAATTGATTTTTTTTTTTATCACAATTCAATTTTTTCCATTTCAATGATCTGTTCTGTCGAAATCAAAGATGAGGCTTATTGAGTATGCAAGGAAAGCATGTAAAAAGAGAGAAGTAATGAAAAATTTAGCAATTAAGAAGAAGAATTCCAATTAAAAAAAAAAACAATGGTTTAAGTAGGGTATGAATTTTATAAAAGAAGTTTGCGGGGTACAAAATGTATGATATGACATTAACTCCCAAATGTCTGACGCTCCTTTTTGGCTCTAGGAGTCTCGAACGCTCTCTTGCCTCAATTCGTGGCATCACTTATTTGGAAAAGAAAATAGAAAGGGATGAGTATAAGAACAATGAGTGATCAACCAAATTGGCTCTTTTCGCATTCTAATTTGGGTAAGTATCCACGACCCAATCTCTAGGTTCTAGGGAGTGCGGACTAGATTCCAACTCTTTCTTTTGTACAAATTAGGTAGCTTGCCCATCTTATGCGATGAATGATCCGTGTCTTGCGATGAGGCGCAACCTCATGAGTAAAACTGAGGGACAGTATGGCTGGATCTGAATCAATATTGCTCTCTGAACATCATTCATTGAGGTTAGCTGACAACCCTCCCGCAGAACCATACTACCACTAAATTCGGGGGGCTGCGATCCCCTGTGTGCCGATTAGTGACTAGGTCATCTTACGTGGTCCCAAGGTCCTCCGCTCAGGGACAAGTTTCTACGGCTCAAAGGTCCTGTTTAGGAGACCCTTTAGCTATCACCACTAGGTCGAGGCACGAATCATATTACCCTGTCCAGATCAGCCTAGCTCGACGATCTTAGTATTGGAGTTCAGTCTCGACGGTACAGTATCGGAGCAGAGAGGGAAGTAGAGGTTCTAGTGACACTATTCACACTGCTCAAGTCTATAGAGCTACCTTGGTTGTCTATAGTTACCGTGGCGTCCTACTAGCTTTTCTAGGGTGGATCTGGGTGGGTTTGACATGGATCCACTCATCTCTAGGATTATCACGTAAGATTTCTCAAACCTGTCGTGGTCTAGAATACTGGAGTCTAGGCCGATTGTTACCCCTTTCGCGACCCTAAATGCAGAGTCTCTTGGAGGTATCCAGTTCTAGGTCTTTCTCTAGCCTACTTAGTCCAAGCGTCCTAGTCTAGGCTCGTCATTTCTTCCTATTCTCAACAAGAAAGATAACACAAGTAATCACTCTAGTGTTAACCTGCATCATTTCATACAATATCAACAAGATCCCTTTCCTCACCTCAGAGCCTAGATTTTACAAAATTTCTTTCCTCCTTTCACGTACATACAATACCATAATCTCAGCCTAAAGTAAATTTCTTATTTTGTAGAATTAGAGTGTTATCTTGGTTATGGAAGAACAAATGTTCCATAACCACGATAACCGATAGTGATTGGTTAGGTGATAGTAGCCAAATTAGCACCAACGATAATTGAATTTAGAATAGCAGGGGCAATCAAAGAAACGTAATTGTGTGCATCTGGTGATGTGAAGAAGAAGTAGAAGAAGAAGAAGAAGATGTAGAAATAAGGGATTAGTGGAAGTGTGTGGAGTAGTCATTCATGTTGAGATTGATGATTGAGCATGGAGTGAAAAGATAGATGGATACATATATTATGTACAAAAGTTAGGAAACAGTAGGAGCCCCAAAGATACGCAAGGAATATGATCTTGTAGTGGTGAAAACCTTCTTGCAGGCTAATTTGAAACTGAGGGAACGAAGCTTGTTAACACCAAAAGAAGGCCTTCTTGAGTTTAGACCTTCTTCTTCTGCTTGTGGATCATTATTATTGTTATCATCATCATCATTGTTCCAAAAACGAGCTGCTTTTCTCTTGCTTCTCACAGTGCTCAACACTTGGTTTTTGTTGCATATTCCCCACACCGTCACTTTCTGCTCCTCGTAATCTACGTTAACTGAATATATCCCTGCAATCATACCATGCATGTTGTTAGTGTGAGGTTTTGGAGAATATATAGATGGGTGTTGTACTAAAAATCAAAATAAGACCTTTGAGATGGGAGAGAGCCTTGTGGATTTTGTTGGCGCAACCATGAGAATAAAGGGGAACCATCATCTCCACCAGCTGAGGCTCCACATGAAATGGGGTGTGAGCCGGAACTATTTGCAAATTAGCCATGCACTCACTCAGATTAAAGGCTGGTTTTTATAGGCCACATTGGAAAGGGTATTCCCCCATGGGAACGTTTTTGTTATCCGTTTCTTTGGAAGCCTTTTGTGCAGTGGGAAAGTGGTCGTAGGATGAGAGGCATGCATTATTCCATTGAAGTGAGTCGGAGGAGTGGAAATCAGCGTCACCCTCTGCCTTTATAATCAATCTTATTGCTTTCAATGCCCCATTTTCGTAACATGATTCATGCTTCAGAAGAAGGGCCCATCCACGTGAAAACCAATACCAATTACCAATACACATTAGTATTAAAGCGCAGTGAGTGACGAGGAGGGTTTGTTGTTTTCTTTGTTCCTAACTATATTTTAATTTTTAACGACTTCCAACACGTTGTTCGCCTAATGCTCTACTCCCCAAACCCTTCTTTTCTCAAACAATTCCACCTATCATCAACTTCATTTTCACATCTACAATATTTATAGAGTGATCCACTAATACAATGTAATGTCCAAGTTTATTAATACTGTGGCCTTGCTCTTTTAACACCAATCATAAAATATACTTCGTTTCTTTATTTTCGGTTCCGGCACACCTTCTTAGCATGCTCACAAGCAACTATGGTTTGACCGTTTAACCCTCGTATCGCAATATGACCCATCATAGGTTACTCTACGGTCACACAATGCACCAAATTCTCGGAGTCCATTTTGTCTTCAGGAAAGAACAATGGGTGTTTTATTTGTTTAACAATTGTGGAGATAGTTAATGCTTGATCTAGTCAAATCGTGCTCTATTCTTTAGTTGCATATTTGGATCAAATGCTTTGTCTATACTTCAAATTACTCTTCTCTTCAAATCAAACATAATGGAATAATCAAAATTCAATTATATTCTTTTCCAAATACATATATTTTATATCCCAATGGAAAACTAATCTCATGTTTGGGCATCACATGCCACGCCTGTTAAATTAATTATATGCAAAAAAGAATATAAATTAAATCAGGAATATGATGATCGACCACATGGAATCAGAGAATTGGATTATTAGATATGAATATAGAAATGAATATATTACAGAAGGCGCACACAAGGATAGGATATTATAATCTTGATAATGTATAGCAAGCATTTACTGGATGCAGCAAGCATTGGGATTCTCATCGCTGAATAGCTGAGGCGGTGGAGGAATTGGTTCGATAACGTACAGCGGCTGATACTGATAATTATGGTAAATCATCCTCTTCATGATTTCAGGGTCTACCTCATCCATAACAATCTTCTCCTCTCCGCCCTCCGCCGGCTTCGCTTCCACACTACTTGCCTTCGTCTCTTCCCCTGGTTCCCCTGGTTCCGCTGGTTCCGTCGGTTTTGGTTGTTCTTCCTCCTTGTTATTGTTCGTGTCTGTTCCTTGGGGTAGCGCGTCTTCTGTCTTTGTCTTTGTCTCATCTTCTTTCTTTTCTTCGGCTTTTGGTGGTTCTTCTTGAGGGGGCTTGTTTTCTTGCTGAGGAGGTTCCGGCTGTGGCACTATTCTGGCTTGCTTTTTGGTGCGTCTATACACGTACTCCACTAGCTTACTCCCATCCATGCTTCCTGTTACCACCACTTTCCCCGTGCTCAGTTCCGTCCATGCTGTTTGCACTCCTGGACAATTACAAATGAAATCCGCCTTCAATGAATCATAAGTAATCCATGTCTGATCAGTTCTCAAAACTGGTTGAATCAATAGTACCTCTCATTTTGAGTATCTTTCTTTTGAGTTGCAGGGCACAGGCCTCGCAGTGCATGTTAACCTTCAATTCCACCACCGTCAATCCACCCACCTTCAATGAATTAAAATTTATAAACAAATTAAAGCATTGTGGTATGGTTGGAGCAGGGTAGGTGCGTAGGTGCGTGTGCTGATACCTGGGAGTTCACAAGTTGGGGGCCGGTGGGTTCGCCCTCAGCTGGTGGCAATGGGGACAACACTTTGGCTACTCTCTTGGTTTTCTTGGTGATTTTGGCGCAAACCGCGTGTGGGTCTACTATTCCCTTGATGGTTAATTCATTTTTGGCCACATTAGTGCTCACCCCTTCAACTCCTGCATCCATCCATCCATCAGGAATCGGGACAAGGTTCACAAATAATTCCAAATGCAGAAGTAGGAAAGTGAATTGGAAAGAAGACCTGTTATTCTCATGAGGGACTTCTCAATTTTCTTAGCACACCCTGTGCAATGCAGATCCACAAACAACAGCACGGAAGGAGGACAAGGCTTGGGTTTCTCCACTTTCAGTTCTTCCTTCGTCTCTTCTACCTTTGCTTCTTCCTGCATGAACAAGTTATATATGAGCGATTACTTTACTTTACGCTACGCTACTGCATTAATTACAATAAGTTATAAGTAAGATACTGACTGACCATCTTAACAGCTTCTTCACCCATCACCAGAAACGCGAAGAGGGAAAGAACAGAATGTTTGTGTTGTGTTGGTAGGGGAAGAACTGGAAGAAAGCAGAGCAGAGCAGAGCAGGGCAGTGCAGATGAGTAAATGAGAGTAAGGAATTTATAAAAAAGAAAAAAAGAAAAAAGAAAACAAGGATTGGAGAAGGAGGAGCGATTGAAAGAGTTGTAACTGCTAACAGCACCAAGTGGGGGTATTATGGCACACACATTAAGAAGAAGGGCTGCCCATGAAAGGTTCAAAAAGGGAAATACAGAAATGAAGCAACTTTACAAGAGTTGAGATGCTTCAAAACGTGGGGATGCTGGAACTCAGTTCCTCCCCCCCCCCCCCCCCCCCCCCCC
>NW_019268527.1:5599884-5613989 GCF_002738365.1 Cucurbita moschata
CCCCCCCCAATACATATTTTCTCAAAAGTGGATCTCACATGCCTTTTCACCCCTCTCTTTCTAATAACTCATTCTCTTTCTCTATGCCACGCCACGCCACACCAACGCAACCAAAATTTCACGATCCATCAGTTTTTCCTTTTCCTTTTCCCACAAACCAAGTTCATAAAATTTAAGTATCCCAACTCACTGCACTGAAGATAATAGATAATATTCTTCAATGCAGTCAAAAACTGCTTTGATAATTTTAAGTTGAAAAAAAAAAAAAAAAACGAGAAAAGCTAATAGGGCAACCTGCCTTTTAGCTTATTAAGGAGGATAAGACGTGGAAGTGAGTCAGCATGGGACATTTTTGGATGTTTGAGCCCCGAGCCCTCCCAATTCTTACTCCACACGCTCAACATCCTAATTAAATGAAACAATCCGCCGTCCATGCACATAAAATACATATTTTTCTCCCTTTAGTGAAAAAGTTGAATAAATTATAGTTCTTTCATTCATATTCCTCTTCCTTCCCATCCAAGCAACAAGACTTCTTCTATAATTGATGATGCAAGGAAGGAAAGTGATGAAGATCAAATTGTACCACCAAGATACCATTCAAATTGATTGGATTTGTTTTTTTTTTTACTACATATCCAGGCTTCAAGTTGGCAATGACATATAAGATTGTGATTCCATCAAATGGGGTTATTTAAATAAATAAATGTTATTATTAAAGCAATGATCTTCAGAATAAAAGCAGGCAGCTAAATTTACACATAAAACAACCTTAAAGAAAAGAGAGTGGAGAAGAGTGATGATGCTGTTTTATACAAAAACACGGGACTCCGAGTCCTGAGGACGGTGCATAAAAACATACATTAGGCCCAAACTAAATATCCACATTGACCACATACATGCCTCTCACAATCCTAAGCTGCTACCCCCATGAAGGGAAGGCCATAAAAACCTATGAAGGCTTAACGGAAGGGTGAGACAGGGTACCCACGCTGGTCGCGCTTACACCACTTCCAAATGCTAATAAAAATTATGGACAATACTACAACAACAAGCCTAACTATAGAAACGTATGAAAGAACTGAAGGTGGCAGTGCCTTCGCCAATCTTCTTTTCCCAGTTACGAAACCAATCTTTGAGCTATAGCTTGCCACTGACTTTGAACTCGCTTCCTGGGAGGCTTTACCACTGCTCACCCCTGACTCAGCAGCCTCAGTCCTCATCTGGGGCTGTTTTACATCATCAAAACCATCATCACTCCCACATACCCCTCCAATACTCTTGTTTTCTGAAGCTTTTTTCTCCTGTGTGTCATGTCAATACCACCCGTTTATAACTTTACACCATGATATATATAGTATTGGTTCCATACACTTGAAACTAACTCTATATAGGGCGCTTACCTTGCTAGAGATTGATGGGGGGTCATCATCCCGCCTTCCACCACTCGCACTACACATTTTGCTAGAGCGTGAGGATGGCGCTGCAAGTATCCTTTGCAATCGTAGCCTTCTTGGCGCAGTCCCCTGAGATGCAGAAAACTCATTGTGTTGCTGCTGACTTCTTTGCCGGCGACTAATTCTCTGAATTCCAGCTGTAGCATCGGTACTTACTGCTGCAGACAATTGATTGCATGATTCCGGAAGGCTCCCAGATGGATTAAAAAATTGACCTGCCAAGAACAATTAGCAAGATTATTTTAACAAGATATGTCATGGGCGCGTTGAGTACATTATTGTGAGAAGAGAGAGGCAGCAGCACCTTGTTCTGTTGGTGCAGTTTCCGTATGTTCAATAATAGGAATCTTCCTGTCTATATCCTCCAGACAAATTGAGCTTTCCAACTCTGACATAACCTGCTTCGAGACCAGAAATTAGTAATACAACGAAACTAATTCAAAGCAGAAACAGAAACCACCGGGTAAAAATGTAAGATTATCTTTAAAAAAGAAAAACTCGCAGGAAAAGTCCCACAAACCTTTGATTTTTTAGAATTTTCAGCCTCCACTTCGCCATAAAATCGGTAGTCCAAGCTACCCATTGTATTATTCGGAATCTGGAAGTCTTCAAGAGCAAAATCATCCAAATTACAGTCGAAAGAGTCTATAAACTGATAGATATAATCTGACTCCTCTGTCCCACTCTGTAACTGCTGCACTGCATTTGCATTGGCGTCGAAGTTCAAGTAATTGCTATCGGAATAGTATATGCCAGATGATCCTAGCTCTGCTTGCAGCTGCGAGCGCAAGGGGGAAAACAGTTTGCTATCAAGTGGTTCATCCAATGAAACACAGTAATTCTTCTTTTCATATGGATGAGGATCCATCTGCAATGAGAAATAGACATAGATGCATACAATTCAGATTATGCTGAATTTTCTTGTAATAAAAATGAAAAGGAAAAGGGAGCCTCTCACTTCTGCATTATATGAATCAAAACAAGAGATTTCAGCTGAACCATCAGGATGTTCGACTGTTTCGGATGCCACTTCATCAGAACTATCAGCCCGCCCCGGCAATGATGGAGAAACTAAAGGAAGTATTGGCTCTGAATGGGAGTCTCCAGGTCCAGGAGATGAGTCAGCTGTGGTAGGGGATGAAATAGCAGCTTCGGCTTCATCGCCATTTGACCCTTCAATACTTTCATCCTGTTTCTTAAACAGACGACAGAGAACAAAGGCACTCTGAAACCAACAACCAAACAACATTCTAATTAGAATTGAAACAAAGGCATTCAAAGATTCAGGAAATAGATTTCACCTAAAAACCGATCATTTCGAATTACCAAGTGTAAAGAAAAAATTTAGTTATGCAGAACAAGACCTCTCAAAGGAGTCTTGAAGTCTATACTCGAGTTACGAATTAGATACTATATCCACATATTTCTCGCTTAGAATTTTCAGCATAAACATAAGATGGCGCAGAGAATAAAATAGAAGAAAATCATGATGCAGTGATAGAGTGAAGTTTTAAATACTATTAAGTAGCATTTTGTAGGTCTTAAAAGTCATCCATCCCAGTTTTGAATGCACGAAAGAAAAAGAGAAATCAAATCAAGCAACTGTATATGGATCCACAGAACTGTAGCATGAATTCAGCCCAGTAGCCAAACGGAGGAATTAGAAGAGAATAAGACCTGTCCAGGGTTAGTGCCATCAAGTTCCTTAAGAGTGGCACGATACTCATGGACTACCCAATTGGTTCTCTTTCCCTTAGGAGCACGACCTTTGTAGAATACCAATGTCTTCTTCATTCCAATCAAGTTTGTTCCGGACTTGATTTTGCGATCCTTACCCGTTGCCTTCCAGTAGCCAGCATCGGTAGCTCTCTTCAAACGGTGCCCGTTGGGATACTTCCTGTCCTGTGGACAAAAGAAGAACCACTCGGGATCTTTTGTCTTTATTATCGATAGATCTGCACCGATCAAAATAGGCGGAAAAAAACAGTTGTTAGAAAAATCGAAGCTCGAAGGTGGATCGTGATAGGTGATTAGTAAGAGGAAATCGTGGAGTCGGGTGAAGCGATACGCAGATGGAATTGATTGAAGAAAGAAGGAATAAGTAGAAACTAAAAGGAAAGAATCAGAGAGGAGCGGAAATGGAATAAAATCAAATGATACTCGAGATGTCCGTAAAGAGCAGCTAGACAGAGATAGGTCGAAACATAGGGCGGAAAAAGAAAATAAATAAGAAGAGGAATAAAGGAAAAACTGGGGAAGCAAAGAGAGAGCGTACCAGGAAGATCCCAGGGCTCCCATTTACAGACATCGATTTCGCGAATAACGCTGACTTCTTCGTGATTTCCATTGATCTTGGAGCGGAGGTAGAAGTTGATGAGTTCTTCATCGGTGGGTCTAAATCGGAAGCCCAGGGGGAGGGAACTGAGGGTTAAAACCGCCATCGTCGGTGAAAGCGCAGGGAAAGAAGATGATAAAGAAGAAACAGGGAAGGGAGGAAGAAGAAGAAGTAATCGGCCGGAGAGATTCTCTCTGTTTGTTTGTTTGTTTTAATAAAGAGTCAAAAAGTGAGAGATGAAAGCAGAAGAAGAGAGACGAGAGTGCGATTTACTTTAGGGGAGAACGAAGAAGACGACAGTAAGTCTAATAGGAGGGCAAGGGCAATGAAGGGCAATGAAGGGCAGCTTTCCTTTCCTTTTTCTTTTCCTTTTTCTATTAACAAAATAAAAAACGCGTTTTGTGCCTTTCTCATGCCATTTCTACCCCGTCGGTTCATCAAAATAACAACTCTGCCATTCACCAAGTTGGAAAAGTGGAAGGGAAATGTCGTACCCGAGCGAATCAAAGTTTGACACGTAATGTGAACGCAAGTCATTAAAGATGCGTCATTGTCCGGGTCCACTCTAAAGAAATTGCTCCGAACTTACTCATCCCCCCATTCCTTTTTCTTTTTTTTTTTTTCAAATAATTCAAACATCCTAGCATTCAGACTAAATAATTACTTGGTCAAATTTCATTTTCTTTTCTTTCCTAAATAACTCTTAATTTTAGCGTTTAAATTAAAGTATTGAAGCTATTTTTGTATTGGACGCGGATCCATGGGTTTACACGTTTCTTATATTTTCATTTTTTTTTAATAACAGTATTAAACTTGGTTCTTCTTTTTTTAAACAACTCATTTTAGTCCATTTATATTCAATAAACTTTAAAATTAGTTACAATTTTTGTATCATACCAACAACTTTTAAGCGAGTAACAGAAATAGGTAGGGTTTTAGAATTGTGGGCTAAGATGGATTTACATTTCCTCGCTGGAAGAAGATAGTTTATATACCTTAGGTGTTAAAGAGTCGATAAGAGTCGAGTCTAGTCTAATACCTTCGGTGTTACAAACATCATTTTTTTTTACAATTTTAATTTATGGTATGTTTATCATGGGATTACTACCAAATCCTAAAAAATTATTCTAGTTTTCCTTGGTGTTAGATTATGTTATGCATTACTTAGTAAATTTTAGAGGCTTTAATATGATATTTATATTATTCTTAAGATCTGATTATATAGAGATGATTTCAGTCTTATTCGTGGTTACGTTACATTCCTATATAAGATTGGAGGGTCCAAATTTATTCTTAATTTTCTATAAAGATTGTGTATGACCTTTAAAAGATGATGATGTAAGATTTTTATAATCTTGTCACTTTCCTAAAATAAATATTATGATTCTAAATTGGTTTTTTAATTCTCTTTAGGAATATCGCGAAAGCTTGAGTTTTATCTTTCCAAAAAGAGTTTATTTTATAATCAATTGGTATTTTTGTACCTTATGACCGTAAAAGACACTTGTTGATGGAATTGAAGTGTCATTCATTTTCTCTATCCGATTCTAGAAAAAGTAACTAGCCAACTAAAGGTATCTCGAGGAGAACCCATGCAAGAGTATGCCCTTAGGCATGAAGTGGTCTTAAGCCTCGGGGGCGAGGAATTGAACAACGTCTCAATTCTTCACATTGATATGATATAGTCCTTTTTGAGCATGAGTTTTTTGTTTGGAGACAGTGTCCCTCGTTTATATGCTCATCGAGTTTAACAATCATCAATAATAAAATAAAAATATCAAAATCTATCACATGACAACCTGTAATTATTACATCTAAATGTGTGATTATTTTTATTATTATTATAATTTTTTTTTTTAGTAGAGATTAAGAGATGAAATTAGTAAAAGTTGAAAAGGGTAAAATTAGCATCAATATTAAAATTTGAGATTCAACTCGACTAAAATTAAAAAATTAATTATTAAAATTGATAAAATAAATAAATGAATAAAAGTTGATTTTGTTGCAACTTTTGTCTATTTTTATTAATTGAATCTAAGATATATATTTTTGAAAATAAAATTTTGCAATATAATATAATCTTGTTTTGAAATGAATGATACAAACTTTACACGTTTCATAAAAGATAGAGAAGGGAATAGTTTGAGGTATCAGAGTGGATATTGGGAAAAGCAGATCGTGATTGATGGGTGATGTTCTATAGTGTGGTTTGGCTTTTGAAGAGTTGATTATTAATAAGACCATATATTTTTTATTTTTGCCATTACCATTACCATTACCAAACCCATAAATATAATAACAATTACTTTTTGTTCATTCCTTTCAAATCCTATTTAATTATCATTTCTTTCTCAATCTCCCTCTTCCCTAATACAAAATACTTGCTTTTATCCATCTTTTTTCTTTTCAGAATCCACCACCCAAATAATTGTGCCAATTAATTAACATAACTACAATATTTTTAATAAGTTCTATTAGTGTTTCAATGTATGTAGATTTGCATTTATTGTTATTCTTACCTTTTCTTTTACTTTTGCTAAGATTTGGATAATTCGCATATTAGAATTCGTTTAGTCGATTCTACCCAACCAACTCAAACCAAATTTTATACCAAATTGGATTCCAAGTTTATGAGCCGTTCATGTCAGATGTGCAAAGACATTGAGGGAAGCTTTTGTCCTTTGATTGGAGAGTTTTGATATAGCGGTGGAGGATGAAGATGTAATGGGTTAATGAATTGATGGATTAGCAAAAAGTAAGATCCTGACAAAAACTGGTTGAAAGCTTAATAACAGAAATACATTGTTGCAATGGCTTCAAGGGTTTCTTTTGATGAAGCCTTGTTCTAGATCAGCACCACAAATTGGAGCATTATTATGATGTTGGTGATTTGGTGAAGCGCTTGGCACTACAGCTGCCGAGTGCAGCCGCGCAGGTTGTGAAGTTGCTGTTGCTGCTTCAACTGTCACCGCAGCAGCTGCTTTTGGGAGATGCGATAATTCCTTCATCTCCTTTGCCTTACCCCACAGGAAACAGTAGAGCCCTGCTACCATCACAACCGCCCCAAGTATGCTGCAACGCCAGATCCATCAGTTTCCTCAAAGCAGATTGAATTAAGGGTACATGAAGTAAGTAATTAATTTAATATCCTACTTGCCCACTTTGATCTCCTCGCCGAGTATGATGGCTTCTAAGATTGCCACAAAAACTAGAGGCAGGGGGTTGAACATGGGAGGGAAAGTTGGTCCCTTGATTGAAACTGCCCATGCCACCAAGCAAAAAGTAGCTGCTGTCGCCAATGCTCCCTGCATATGCATATATATACTATTACGGATGAATTAATATAATAGAGAGTAGCTAGTAGCTAGAGAGATACAGAGAAACAGTTACAGAGTATAAAATGGTGAGAAGCTGCAGATCCCAACCCAACTTCCAAGCGGCCTTGTCGGTGTCCAGGAACAAGCCAATAAGCGTCGAGTGAATGCATGCTATGATGCATGTTAGCATGGTCGCTAAGTACTTATGTGGAAACACTTTGAGCAACTTCACCTGTTTTTAGTTAACTAGAAAAGTTAGCTGAATTGGAATTGAATGAGAAGAAAGAATATGTGTAATTAACACACACACACACACACACATACTTGGACAACAAACCAAGTAGCATAGGAGAAGCAGCTTCCAAGAAGCAGGAGGGTGCCTCGTCCCCAGTGAGCCTTATGGACGGCGACATGCTGTTGCTGGACAACAACATGATGACCAATGTGGAATCCTTTTCCTTTGTAAAGACACGTAATTAATGCTCCCACAACACCCAAAAATGCCCCCATTATCTTTAATTTCCCTGCTCTGCTCTTCAAGCTCACCTTTTCCATCCTACACTTGCACAGTTCACATGCATCGGTGCAGGGCTATTTATTTAGTTATTAGTAGAGTACAGTAGCAGAGTATATACCCAAGGATGGAGGAGATGACAAAAGTGAGCACGGGAATTAAGTTGAGGAAGTTGGTAGCATAAGTAGCTGTGGTGTCTCGTAGACCATAGTAGTAGAGTCCCATAGCCGCTGTTATCCTGCATATTAATTGGGTTGTTGGAGTAATGATATGGATAGTTTTGAGGGATAATGCATTGGATTGAGAAAAGCAAGAGAGAGAGAAGAGGCGTACCCGGTGAAGGCACTGAGAAAGAGCCAAAACAGAACCTTGGGGCTCAACAACTTGTATGCGTTACTTCTGCAAGCAAAGCAGGGGAATGGAGTGATGTAGTGAGGAGTTTGAGTTAATATGAAAGTAAGAGGGAAAGCTAAGACACCTTTCGAAGAAGAAAGCAAAGGGTGCAACGCAGAGAGCGGCAACGAGATGGCGGTAGGTCATGAGTGCAAAAATGAAGGTGCCTTGATCGATAATAACTTTGCTGAGAATTTGCAATCCGGCGGCAATAACTTGGACAGCCAACATTGCGAGAACGGGGCGAGATGCGTTCAACAATTTGTGAACACCCATGTGTTTGTTTTTCTTACCTACCTGCTACCTGCTACCTGCTACCTGCATGCATGTTCTTCAGAGACAGAGAGAGAAAGCGAGAGAGTTTATACCCAACACAGGAACAAACAAACAAAAAAGAAAAAGGAAATTTGTTCTCCTCTTGTTCTATGTGACTTAATGACATGCCGCCTACGCTCTCTCTTTCACCCATAGGATCTTAACTAAGTCTCTCCACTTTTGACCCACATTTGACTACCAAAAAACATTTTGTCGGAAGTTGTAATATGCTCTCGTAACTAACTCCCATTTAGTTTATAACCTTATATTCTTATTTATCTTTGACCAAGGTTCATATTCTTATTGATTTGGTATATGTAAAAGAATTAATATGGTTAGACTGGTATAAAAGTTTGTCCAGCGTGGTGTGAAATCATGGTCATTTTATATTTGTCTAGAATCAATTAGAAGGAACTTTAGTTATTTTTATTTTTAAACCACGTAAATCTGTGTATTTTTATATAATTTATGATTAAAGATAGGTGAGTGCGATTGATATTGCTCCCGCTTTAGCTACAACAATTACGAATCATAACTTTTTTGATTGTGACATTAGGGTACAACACTTTTATTCTTCTTCAACATAGTCAAGTTTGTGGGAGTCCAAAGACGATGATTCAATTTTGCCATTGAAAATATAATTTCAATATTAGTTTTGTTATTTACAAATAATATATTTTTTAATGTTTAACCGGATGAATTTATTAAAGTTGTCAATTAGGAGTTGTGTTATAAACTTATTTAAGTTAAGTTGGACTCAAATAAATGAAAATTTTTATAGATTACTTTAATTCACGAGTTTCCTAAAATTAAATCGGGTTGATTTAATCAACTCAAATTTATTTATAACTCTCAAATATATATTTTTGTTTTATACATATACGATTGATAAATATTTATTTTCCTTATTTAAAGGTAATTTTATAAAATATTATTCAACTGTGTTATAAATCTCATTTAAGTTTTTGAAAATAAATAAATAAAAACTCAATTAAAAAAAATTAATAGTTAAATTGGATTAGGTTCTTTCTTCAATAAAAGTTAGGGAGATTTTGGTGAAAAATAAGTTAGAATATAATTTAGAATAACACGTGATCGATAAGTTTTAAACTCATATTTGTTACTATTAGGATATATGCTCTAAAGTTTCATGTAACAATATTTTCGTTTATGTTAATTAAAAAATTAAAGGTTAGCATTCGAATTTGATGAGGTTCTAAAAAAAAAAAAATATAATTATTTCTGAATGAAATAATAAATAGGCCCAGTCCCGGTTCCTAATTTAGCTTCCAGCAGTCCAATATAACGCACCTTAACCAGCCCACAGACAGTCGCTGAAACCGGGTTATGGGGGGAAAATACAACAGAAAGGCTTTGCCCTAGCCGCCACCCTCCCTCTCTTTAAAGCACTTTCAGGTCGTTGTTCTATAAAATTTATACGGTCTGGAATCGAAACCACAAAACCCAATCGGATCGGTTTGTTCGGTTCCGGTTTAGATAAAAGTCGAGAAAACCGAACCGATGCCCTTTAGTTTTCATTGGCAGTTCTGTAATTAAAATTAAACTCTATATATCGGCCCAAGCCCATCGCTCCTTCCCCTTTAGCCTTAGGGTTTTTCTTCTTCCGTAAGTTTATTACTTTTCTTCGGCAGCTGCATCGTAGTCGGTTTTCTGTATATAAATCTTCTCACAGAGCTTTTCCGCCTTCTGCCGCAGCCTCCGTGGTTTCTTGCCGGCGCTTCCTTGAGTCTCTTTCCACAGAAAAATGAAGACCATTCTTTCATCCGAGTCTATGGATATCCCAGATGGGGTTAAGATCAAGGTCCATGCCAAGATCATCGAGGTTGAAGGTCCTCGTGGTAAGCTTGTTCGTAACTTTAAGCATCTCAATCTCGACTTTCAACTCATTACTGACGAGGCCACTGGCAAGAAGAAGCTCCGGATTGAAGCATGGTTTGGGTCTAGGAAGACATCCGCCGCTATTCGTACTGCTCTCAGCCATGTTGAGAACCTCATTACCGGCGTCACTAAGGGCTATCGTTACAAGATGCGCTTCGTCTACGCTCACTTTCCCATCAATGCTAGCATCACAAACGGCAGCAAGTCTATTGAGATTCGTAATTTTCTTGGAGAAAAGAAGGTATTGTTTTCTCTATGCTTCTCATGTTTTTCATTCATTATTAATCGCCGTGTGTTTGATTTGACCATCACTTGTGTTAGGTTTTGATCTTATTATTTAGTTAGTGTTCTTCTTGGAAATATATATTTCAAGTAACTTCTGTTCATTAGTAATGAGCCTTCCATTAGTTATGCTGGTTTTTTCAATTTTGTGCCATATTCCATTCTTTGATATCTACTGTTTACATTGATGTTTGTACACTCGTATGGACCTGTGCTGTTACTTGTTTACAACCTCGCGCTTTGATTTTTATGCTATAAATTTTATTCATAGGAATCTGCTTGGTGGTGATTTTACATGAAAAATAAACCTTCTAATATTACTTAGCTCTAACCAGTTTCTGTGAGGTTTGTGGAATTCTGTCTATATCAATTTTTGCTGTTGCATTATTTATATTGTTTTCCATGCGTGTTCGACATTTGAATTACCATTTTTACGAATGGGTTCTCCATCATTACATTATTTCTTCTTCATGTACATATGGGTTGGGACCTATTGATAACCATGGTTAGTCTTTTTGTCATCTACTTCTTTACCTATGTTTTCATAAAACCATGCCAAGATTTTGAAAATAAAATCATTAGTTTTTGAAAGCCAAATGATATTTAAACGGGTCTTCGAAGCTACAAGTCTGTTTTGTGCAATGGCTATTCGAACCTCATTTCCAGTTCTTTTAGTAATTCATATTTCAGTTTAGTACCAAAACCAACATATAAAGAAGCCTAGGCCAGTGCCAAATCTAAAATTTCAGAATATGAAATATTCGTCCTGATTGGAAATTGATTTGAACTTAATATCTTATTTGGTGCCATCTTTCTAAGGTGTATAACTTGGCCCTGATACTCGTAAATGAATAAAGGCACAAGTCATTCACATTCTGCGCTTCGTGTCAGAGTTTTGCATGTTTAAGATAGATAGGATGGTTTGCTTCTAATCTCTTATCCTCACTCACTCTCAAAATATTATTGACAAGCATGTTTCTTACAAAGAAAAGAGAAACATTTGGAATTGGAATTGTAATTGTAAATACTTTTGTAGCATGGATTTGTTAGATGTCATTATCGGCTAAACTTTAATGCGGGTAATTGTTGAATCAGGTGAGGAAGGTGGATATGCTTGATGGAGTTTCAATTACCCGATCTGAGAAAGTGAAAGATGAGTTGGTCTTGGATGGAAATGATATTGAACTGGTTTCACGGTCTTGTGCCCTTATAAACCAGGTTTGTATTGATCAGACTCACATGATGCAGGCATTGCTGCACATAAAAGAAAAGAGTTAAATGGTGCATTTCTTGGTCTTAAATCATTCTGTGGCTTACTCTTTCTTGGCTTCTTTTGCAGAAATGTCATGTGAAGAACAAGGATATACGGAAGTTCCTTGATGGTATCTATGTCAGCGAGAAGGGTACCATTGTTGGAGAAGAAGAGGGATGAATAGAATTGTAGGTTATATCTGCTCTTAGTTTCAAGAGTAGTTTATTCTCTTTTTGGAATTGTTTTTTCGCACCTAATTGCGTAATTTTGTGATGTTTCGTGGCAAACCTTTTAAACTTTATTACAGTTTTGTTTTATGGATATTTTCTATTCGAGGCACGAAAATGGCAGTCAGTAAGTAACCCTTCTTCTACAGATGTCTATGTTACTTGATTTCTATGTACCTTTTAGGAGAACCCTTGGATTTCTTGCATTAGGCATTCACATTCTCTTAATCATGAATTCTCACACAATTTAAGAACAATTTCAACGCATTACATTATGATAGGCTTGATTGATGTAAAAACAAAAAAAAAAAAAAAAAAAAAACCTGTGTCTAAGAGAACAAGGGCAGAGGCCAACTGTATTTTTATTTATGTAGGGCAGGGCATACATGAAGAGCCTAATGGGTCTTTTTGCTCCCTCTGAGCGAGGGAAATGCAACATATTGTCACTTCCTATTTACACTATTATTCAAAACGTTCCTGAATTTTGGACTTCCTAAAATGAAGGTAACATGCATTTTATCGAGTAAGCATTTAAATTGTTGAGGAAAAAGTAATCAGTCAAAAGAGAGAGAGAGTGAATGGGTAAATATTATGTTTCGTGGAAGGTTTAGTTCAGGCTAGGTCGAGATTAAATAAAAGAAAAAAAAAAAAAGAGAAGAAATTGAAAGGTTTGCAAATTTAAGAACATAACTTACCGTAGAACGGTGGAGTTGATGAAAATGTATGTATGTATGTATGTANGTTTTTTTTTTTTTTTTTTTTTTTTTTTTTTTTTTTTTTTTTTTTTTTTTGGTGTAAAATTAAAAGCGGATGCCTCCGTCTGCAAGAAAGAAAAAGTGAAACTGGGTGGGACTTCTTCTAAGACCTCATTCTACGTCCACCTGAGGTCGCTCCGGAAATGATGAACATTTTCAAGTCCAACCCTTCTTCCTCCCTTACATTTCTCCATTTCACTGCACATTCCAGACGTCTCTCCACAACCCGCTCTTCCTTTCCCTTCTACAGTAACCTTCTTTCTCCTCAACCTTCCTCCCTCTTCTCTCCCGCCACCATCCGCTATCTTCGTACTGCTCGAGATCCCAACATCAGGTGACCTCCCCTCCCTACATACCTTCTATTCCTTCCAATTCCTTCTTTTCACAACTAATTTTGTTGTCTACTCATGTGCAATTATTTTCTAACCCCCCTTCTATTAGCTACGAGATTACTCCTCCTTTAAATTGGGGTATTCGAATTGTCCCGGAGAAGAAAGCTTACGTGATCGAACGATTTGGAAAGTATGTGAAGACACTTCCCTCCGGAATCCATTTTTTGATTCCATTTGTCGATCGGATAGCTTATGTGCATTCCTTGAAGGAGGAAGCTATTCCTATTCCGGACCAGTCTGCTATCACAAAGGACAATGTCAGCATTTTGATAGATGGGGTTCTTTATGTTAAGGTATGAGGCGAAGCTGTTCGCGGACTTGCGTTTTCTGGTTTCTTACTCTTAAAAGTCGCTCTACTTTTCTTTCTGCTACAATTTACGAATGAAACGACAAAGTCTCCGTTTCTGTGCAGATAGTGGACCCCAAGCTGGCATCTTATGGTGTTGAGCATCCCATATATGCCGTTATTCAGCTCGCTCAGACTACAATGCGAAGCGAGCTTGGGAAGATTACTCTTGACAAAACATTTGAGGAAAGAGACACGCTGAATGAGAAGATAGTGGTACTTTTTTTATTTTATTTATTTATTTTATTACATCCTTTTCATCATGTCTTTCGATTTTGAGAATTCTGGTTGTGTTTGCTTGCTGTGGAGCAAAATTTGCATTTGGGAAAACATTTTTTTTTCTCTTGTTCTTGTTCTTCTTCTTCTTCGTAGTGTTTTGTACTGCATTTTTACCCTGATTGCTTGAACGAAAATAAATGAACGATTTAACTGATTAGTAATCTTTTAACTGGTCATTTCTGTAGGAGTCTATCAATGTAGCCACAAGGGACTGGGGACTGCAATGCCTTCGATATGAAATAAGTTCGTTCTATATTACTCATAGCTCTATATAGTTCTATCATGTCTTAAGTGAATTTTTGATAGCGAATTTATGATTTTTTTTTTTTTTTTTTTTTTTTT
>NW_019268527.1:5614411-5632803 GCF_002738365.1 Cucurbita moschata
TTTTTTTTTTTTTTTTTTTTTTTTTGCTTCCAGGGGATATTTCTCCCCCTCGAGGGGTAAGGGCAGCTATGGAGATGCAAGCTGAAGCAGAACGCAAAAAGAGAGCTCAAGTTCTCGAGTCTGAAGGTAAGCAAACAATTAAAATCATCTCGATTTGAGTTCGATAAAATAACCTAATTTTCCAGAGGTCAAATAGATTCAGTTGATTAAAATCTCATCAATAGGTTCAGTTGTTCAACTGAGCATGTTGAATGTTTTTGAGGCCATAGTTTTAAATTATGATGGCTACCGACCTAAGGTGTCAAATATCCATGAGTTTCTGTGGAATGGATGGACGGTTACAGAGAGAAGTAAAATGATTTAGCTATTTCATATGCTGGGGTTATTTGGGTGTGTATGGAGGGGGTGAAAACCTAAATTCTCGAGGAACTGAATTAGTCTCTTTCTTTTGGTACTCTCTTAATTTCTGATATTCATTCATGAAGATTGATGCCCTTCAATTTTTAACAGGAGAAAGGCAAGCCAATATCAATATTGCTGATGGTAAGAAGAATGCAGTTATATTAGAATCTGAAGCTGCAAAAATAGATCAAGTTAACAGGGCGCAAGGTCAGTCTGCACTACTATTTCAATTACTGATATGAAAATGCAGATCTGCTTCTTGAGTGATTTAGTGTGATGGAACTAATTGCTCAGGCTCATACTCGATTAAGTATATATCATTTCACAGGATTCTAACAAAAGTGGGTTTAAAGAAGGGGTAGATGGTTTTGGCCCACCCCTCACTACCCGAGAATATCAAGCTTTTTTCCTGTGAAATTACATAGATACTTCTATACTTTCCTCTTCTTCACCTTTCTTTGCCTATCTCATCTAAGTATGTTTGAAAGCTTTCTTGGTGTAAAGATGATCATAGCCATTTTTTTTTTTTTGTGGTTCATCCAAAACGTTGAAGTAAATCTCCAACTCCGTGTCCATTCTTGAATATGCTTTTCTCACTTATTAATGGAATGTTGTAGTGGGAGTTGAAAATTTTCTTTAATGGAAGATTGAATTTTGTTGACTACAATGAAAGGACGAAGATGAGATCTGAGAAGGCGTGGACTCGAGAAAGGAAGAAATATAACATACAGGGGTTGTGGGGTTAGGAGGATTTGATGAACGAGAAACAAGAGCTACTACAATGTTTGATTTGTAGAACTGAGATGCGGTCTGTTTTGTTGGATTGGGGGTTGTGAGTGATACGACCACAAATAAAAGGGGGCTTATGAAATCCCAATCAATCTATTGAAAAGAAATCTCAGAGGCTTTTCAAGGCTTGAGATGATCACATTATGAGGATAGCAACTGTTCTCTTTCATCTCAATACTGAAATGAATTTTCCCCCTTTTTTCATTTGTTTATTTTGTTACCTCAATACCAAGTTGAAACATTCTTTATCTTGTTCTAAAATTTCTATTTTGGTTCTTGCTTGGTGGTTTTAATCTAGTTTAAAATGCTGATATCTCCAAAGCTTCTTGCTATAGGATCCCATTTTCTTCTCAGTTGCATGAGAATCTTTCACGATTATCTCGACCTTCTTGGTTGAAATCCATGATGATGCTTTAAGTTTCTATCAGGATGCAGTTTCATCCCCATCTCACCTCAGTCGCCAAAATATTAACTTTTGCAAAAAAATGTTAGAGAAAGATAACTAGCAAACTTGAAAAGCATATTATTTTTTAACAATTTTTTTTTCTCCTTTCTTTCTTCATGGTGGGAATGGGGGTCGGGGTGTGGGAAAACTTCCTACTTTACTTGAAATTTTAAGCCTTTTCTTTGTCAAGTTCCATTTTTACCATTTATATCACATGCTTTTTTCCAATCTCTTGTTCCATTTGATTAAAATGGCATCTGAATACATGGGAGGACGAATATTACTTCTTGTGTCATTTTTCTTTTTTCATCCTCAAATACTACCCCACTACTTCACCAGGTGAAGCGGAGGCCATCCTTGTAAAATCCCAAGCTACAGCCAAAGGACTCGCTCTTGTGTCACAGGCTCTCAAAGACAGTGGGGGTGTTGAGGTGAGGTTCTTATCCTCATGTTTTAGCTTTTAATACGTTGATGCGTTGGATTCAGTTTGTGCCAAAAAAGAACCAACATGATCAAATGAGATCATCTTTTGAACTCCAATGGACAATCACAATTAATTTGAATATTGAAACTTTAGGAGGCGATGATGCATTTTGGCTTCCTGGTAGTAAGATCTTATATATATTTTTTCTATTACCATGGCGTTGGGTTGAACCCCACTAAACCATGGGAAAATTAGCCAGAACTTGGAACACTTGAGTTTTCTTTTATTAAGATTTCCATCTTGAAGATTGAACTTAGGGCTAGGACCTAGATATAAACCTAACCAACCCTCAAAAACCAATAAGGCCACCCCTTGGGGGCTAGTGAAAAGTGAAAGCTACATTTATTTTTCCCCCCAATATCAATTCTTATTAAAATCAAACCTTTGAGCTCCGATTTTAAAATTATCGTCCTTATTTTTGTTAATTTAAATCACTGAACTTATTATTTACATATATATTAAGAATAGACATGTGTCAGACTCTAATTCTCCCCTTTCTGATTAGCATGTAATTAGTGTAGGAGACAGCCCTGTTTCTCTGGTATTGTTGAACTATCGAAATCTGTAACGATACCCTCCAGTATTATACTGTTAAACCATCTTAATTTTTGTAGAGTAATACACCACAAACACGGGGTGGGGTTTAAGCCCATGACCTCTAAAGAGAGGTAGAAATGAAAAAATTGTGGGAAAGACTATTTAAAGTTCACAGAGGTAAATTTTCATATTTGGAACATCAAGTACAATGGTGCTCTAATTATTTATAGTAGTTCCTTCCCCATTCCTTCAGTTTTCTGCAACTTAGTTTGGTTATTTGCTAAGATTATTAGCAATATTAAATTTTAATGTCTTATTGTGATATATCGTGGTTAAATATTTATTCCCTTTCGAATATTTAACTTTTCCAATTCTTTTCATGTTATGCAAACATTCAGTTGATAACCGAGTTTTTTTTTTTTTTTTTTTTTTTTTTTTTTTTTTTTTTTTTTTTTTTTTTTTTTTTTTTTTTTTTTNNGGATTTTTTTTTTTTTTTTTTTTTTTTTTTTTTCTTCTGGTTGTCTTCCTTCTTTTCATTGTGTAATTCTCATAACTTTTTTTTACCTTAAATAAACAAGGGGGAGGGAATTGAACCTCGACCTTTAAGAGGAAGTAAATAATGTATTATTCAAGACGTTTTTTTTTTGTTTGTTTGTAATGTCTATATCGCATGCAGTGGCTGTTCATTGTGAAGATCAGATTGTTAAGTGATTGCTTATAGCATGCATAACTGAAGTATCTCTGGGTTATTGACAGGCTGCTAGTTTGAGAATCGCTGAGCAATATATACAAGCCTTCAGTAATATTGCCAAAGAGGTGAAGTCGTCTGAGCTTGTTATGATTATTTGACTATCAGCATTCATAATAGGGTCTTGATCCTTATCTTGAATTTCCACTTCAGGGTACCACAATGTTGCTTCCTAGTTCAGCTGCCAATCCAGGTAACATGATGGCTCAAGCCCTTACTATTTACAAGAACCTGGTTGGCAATGTTTCTGGCAATGAAGGCAGAACAAGTGGATTAAATGAAGGCATAAAGGAGAGCAATCCGGCAGCGGAAATCGGCGGAGAGGGCAATCAAACTGTTAGAGTTGCTGAGGAAGTTCAAAATGGCAGCCCAGGATTTTCTGTACAGAGCCCCAAGATTGCGGAGTAGTAGATGGATTTAACATAGTGTGGAGGGTTTCCCTTTTTCTGGGTGTGGGATTCTTTTTGGGTGAGAGGAAACTCTATCTATACCAGAAGCTACTCCAAATTCATTCTCAATACGAGAATTTTTCTTATTCAGCCTTTTTCTGCCGCTGGCCCCTTTGCGTCCATTGCTGCTGCCCTTCTTGTCTTTGTGAACAAGTTGTTAACAATCAATTCCTTTAACTCGTACTATTTTATTCAGAGATATTTCTAAACAAAACTATAGGCCTTAAATATAACATCTTGACACATACAAAACAAAAATCCAAAATTGGTTATTGAAAGCACATGCTGGAAAATAACTTAGTTATGACAAAAAAAAAAAAANAAAAAAAAAAAAAAAAAAAAAAAAAAAAAAAAAAAAAAAAAAAAAAGAAGAAAAAAAGAAAAAGAAAAACAATAGGTTTCCAAAGTTTTTTTGTCGGACATCTTTTCAGTTGTTTTCAAGGAGCATTATTAGTCATTTTTTAAAGGATATTATTGTCTATTTCTAAAGCGTGAAACAATTCGATCTAATACCTCTATTTCTTACAACCCTAGTTTCCCAAATATACCTTTTATTTTCCACCTGTGAGAAGTGGAATTTCATTTGTTTGGGACTACATACAAGTCATATTATGGATAATGTTGATTTTTTGTTTTTTGTTTTTTTTTTTATAAAAATTGAGTAAATCCCTTCCCACTCCAACTACTAATAACATCGACCCCATCATCACGGACTGCGAACTCTCCTCTCTCTATAAAAAACCTTGCCCCGTCCCTCCTTTCCCTCGTTCTATTCCATTTTCTGTCTTTTTCATTTTTCTGCTTCCTTAAAACAGGAGGGAGTGCGGGAGTTGATTGAGAGGGAGACAGCGCGCCTTCGTTTGTTTTTATTTTCCATTACTCTGGTGTTGTCGTGTGGCCTCTCAGATCAAGTGAGTTATTTTCTGTTCCTTTTCTGGCTTTTTTTAGCACCTCATGTTCTATTTCCCTTTTAAGATCTGCATCGAAACATTCATATGTCTTTTGTATTAGTCTTCCTACACTATTCCAAAAAGAAAAAAAAAAGCGTTTCTCCAGTACTAAATATTTGTTTTTTTTCCCTAATCTGCACATGGGTTTCATAGATCTGGTCTGAAATCACCACGCTCTTCGTAATATGTTTAATTAAGGACTTGTGGTGGTCTCCGGAGTTAGGATAATGTCAATCTGGCACTCTGTAAGGTCCTTCCAGCTGCACGCACCTTTTACTTTTCTCATTATATTTCGTGGTATATAGCATTCTACTATTTTAAGATCTGGAGAGCTGATTTTCTAGGGCTTCCTTTAGAGTTTCTTGGATGATTAATCAATTTGTTGATATATCTTTATTTTGCAGTTTCTTTTTCTCTTATTCTATTTTGTTTGCTTCAAATTTCAGTCAAATTTAGAATTTAAACCCACCATAATGATTAGGGACGTGCGGCGGAAGACTATAGTTAGTTTGAGAAAAAAAAAAAAAAAACGAAAAATTTATGATCAGAGAAGTAGGTACCTCGTACCTGGGGGTTCCCTGCTTTCATAGTCCAATATTTGACAGTTGTGTATTTTGTGTTGGGCTGTGCAGAAATTTTGAGGCAAGACTTTCCTTTTGATCGCATCATCAAAATGGAGTTGAACGGCAAATCCATGGTCTCTGCAAACGTTATTTATCTTTCAACTATTCTGGGTAGAGATGAGCAAGTTGTTGCCCACAAATGTGATTGGAAATGTGAGAATGAACATGTGTGTGGTAATATGTACCGCTGCAAACTTACAGGAATGACTCACATTTGTGACAAAAACTGTGACCAAAGAATTGTGTATGATAACCATAGCTCACTTTGTCGTGCAAGTGGGCAAATTTTCCCGCTTACACTGACAGAGGAACAAGCAATCAGAGGCATTCGCAGGAAACTTGATGCTGACAATTCCTCCGTTGATGATTTTGGTTTTAAGCGTAGGCGGGATGCCCAGTTTCATCCTTCACCTTTTGAGAGATCTTTCTCTGCTGCCGTCCCAATTTGTAGTCAAGTTGGAGATGGCATGGATATGATGAGCTAGATTTGTTTATGAAAAGGAAGCAAAACTGGGGCTTGTCTCTGTGCTCTGTTCTTTTGAATAATTTTCCTTTTGTTTTGCGTATGGACTGATAATCATATAATGGACTTGACCTGCGGGTGCTTGAAGTGGTGGACCTTGTTTGCCCCACCTGTTTGTAGGAACGCTTATATTTCTAATCTTGTCTTATGCAATATGTAGCTGACACTAGATTGACTATACTATAACAGATAAGATGGATCCGGATCATCATCAAACTTACATTTCTATTTTGTATTTCCTTCACCACCTTCTAACATAGACAGACTATTGAAGCCTCCGATTTGTATTCATATTGTTTTGAAATCTGTGTTGCTAGACCTGCTTTTGGCTGTGTTCAGGTTTCTAATATTTATTATTAGCTTTCTTCTTTTCATATGAGCTTGTCCTTAAGTCATTTTCTTTTTACTATTTTGCAGCAGAGGTGTGGTCATTTTCCTAATTGTGAGAGTTTAGTTATGCTCCTCAGTTAATGTTCCTTGTTCTGCAATTTGTTTGGATGGAATCACTGATGCTTCTCACCTTTCTTGGCAGGTGTATTATGTGTCTTTGTAAATGTGGAGAACAAGTTTAGTGAACTAAATGAGGTCATCCTTAGAAGGTGCGGAAAGGATTTTTGAGGTACTCTCACAAGACATTTCCAGCCTCCCTTACTCAACTTTATTTCTTGATTTTTCTCCTGCATTTGATTTGCAGGGGCAATGCTTGACAAAATAATGGAGCTACCGTAGGCGGTTTGGTTATTGTGCTTGTCATTTGTAATTTTTTTGCTAATATTGGAGATGTTTGGAACAAGTTCATCTCCGCTGCTCAATTCCTGCCCTGTATTATGTAAAGTTATGATACGGTCCAACACTTGTTTGCTTTGACTATTATGAATTTTGTATCACATTGCATTCTGTGAAGTGCACTCCAAATGAAGTTTTTGCATGCAGTTATAGCAGTTATTACATGTTGATGTCAAAGTGCAGAATTGATAATGCAGATGAAGGCATGCACACTAGTAAATGTAAATAACTCCTCTTCACCATTTCAAACCTGTAAAGATGACTGAAAAATCAGCCCTTTTAAAAGCAAGAACCTGGAGGTGGAACCTCTGCTATGATTGTTCCACAAGGTTTCTTGAAGTTCATATATGGGTACAAAACTTGAAAAGCTCAAATCGTAGTGAAACAAAACCATGAATAATGTTCTTCTATTGGAGATCTAATTATGTTTATAGAACACTTCTCTAACTTCGTAAATGAAGTTTGGACCCACCCTCCTCAACTATGGATAATAAAGGGTAAAATTGTAATTTACTGTTCGAAGTCTTCGGAAGTGAAAGGGTCCAAAAAATACTTTACTTTTATATTTTTAATAAACCATAAAACTTCTGGAGTGCAGAAGGGCAACGCCGGCCAGCTCACCGACGCCGAGGGTTGATAGTGGTGAAAGGAGATTTTGATTATTCCACCGATTCTTCCAAATGTTGAGAATTATCTCTGTATCGCAACCTCGCATCAAGTTTCTCGCCCGTTACATAACCTCTCTATCTTCCGCCCCAACAATCTACCTATTACCATCTAATTCTCCTTCCAAGCTGTTGCCACCTTCGGTTCGGATACTCTTTTCGCCATTCTCGCACTCATCCAAGCACAGGAAGGAAAATAGCAACGACGTTGTTTCCGTTTGCAACAGAGACCCAATAGCTCCACCCAAACTCTTCGTGGTTCAACCTCGTCTTCGTCCCGATACTATTCTGCAAGCAAAGCTAAACGAGGCTTTGTGTCTTGCAAATTCTCTAGAACAACAACGGGATGGGTATTTCGATATTGATTTCTTTGACAAGGAAATACCCCCTCACGTTGTAGTTCAAAATCCTTCTGCCAGAGGAGCTCGCGCTGGTAAGTCCAAGAAATGTGAATTCTATAGCCCCTTTTTTTTTATTTTGTGCTTAGACATTTTTCAGTTGGGGACACTTGAGAGCTCTCTCACTCACCTCAAACCGACCGGTGTTTGAGTTAACTGCCTATTGAAATATTTTATAAGTTGAAATTTGGGTCCTTTGGATATGTTTTCTTAGTTATTTTAGTATTCATTGCCTCAATTTGGATTTTTTTTTCCCTTTCTTTGAATTCGGCTTATTAGTGGACGGTTTTTGAGTTATGCCACTTGAACTATGGTCCTGTTAGCGCCTCAATTCTGAATTATTATTTAAAGGATTCATCCTGGCTATAGTAAATTGATTTAAAAAGACACGGTGACTGAATGCATGACTCATAAAAAGATCATAAAGTCTTACCATATCTTCGATTCCAAAGATTTATGTTATGCTGGGAAGCATGCGAAGACGTTAATTTTATTTTTCTGAACTGCTACTTTTCGTAGTTATTGTTGCTGACTGCCTAAGTTGTCTTCTTTCTCATGGTTCCTGTCAAGGCACAATTAGAGGCTTCTTTAACAGGTCTCCTATTTGCATAAGGCACATTCTATTTGCGGACGACATCTTGCTTCTTATCAATATTTTCGGGAAGGAAACCATAATTCTTGCCTTGATCTGTTGCTTGTCGGTAAACTGAAATCTCTTTCTTTCTGCAGTCCCTTGATTTAACAAGGGGTGTATATATTGAAGGGTTGAAAAATGTGCTTACGTCTCCCATGGGGGCCTCTTACACGCATCCTCTCATCTGTTGTCCTTGGTAGCTGTGTTGACAAATGAGAATGGACGATAGGACATCCAACTCTTTCACTAATGTGCTCTTCCTTCAATCCCCTTTCCAAGTCTGCCCTTTCTTTTCATATGGGAAGCATGGGCTTGAAGACAATGGAAGGGACTTTAGGGTAGTGGTGAGAGACAACAATCAATTGGAGGCTTTTTCTTTAATAGGTCTCCTATTTGCATAAGGTTAGATTCTATTTGCGGATGACATCTTGCTTCCTATCAATATTTTCGGGAAGGAAACCATAATTCTTGCCTGATCTGTTGCTTGTCGGTAAACTGAAATCTCTTTCTTTCTGCAGTCCCTTGATTTAACAAGGGGTGTATAGATTGAAGGGTTGAAAATATGCTTACGTCTCCAATGGGGGCCCCTTACACGCATCCTCTCATCTGTTGTCCTTAGTAGCTGTGCTGTTTCTTTTTCTCTTTTGTTGAACAGATGCTACTGCCATGGCAACTTTTGTAAGAACCTTGTG
The DNA here is from genome assembly GCF_002738365.1 of Cucurbita moschata. Taxonomy (NCBI): domain Eukaryota; kingdom Viridiplantae; phylum Streptophyta; class Magnoliopsida; order Cucurbitales; family Cucurbitaceae; genus Cucurbita; species Cucurbita moschata. Next base: position 5,623,537 of record NW_019268527.1, read on the forward strand.
CCAAAAATCTAGTCTTTAGTCGCACAGTCTGAATTCCGGGAAAATTAATCTCCTTTCAATGGCCACCAATTCTTCTGTGCTAGTATTTTTTTGTCGGCCTTCCCATTTTTCTGTTTCTTTTCTACACTTTTTGTGAACAAACTCAACCTAGGACGACTCTTCACGCTTTCTGCCTTTGTCTCTGATATGACGATTCTTCTTTCTTTGTGGCCATTCTCACTCTACTGATCAACGACCTTCCTAGTATCCTCTATTTCTTTTCATATAAGACTACCTTATTCTACTGACTATTTGTTTTTGCCAGTCTAATGTCCTATTTTTTTTGTTGCTGCAATCTCCCCTTTTATTTATCTGAAATTACACAGTAGCCATATAGATTGAAAGATCAAGTCCGTTTACTTCTTCACTTGATTCTTAAGTCAATCCATTCCTTCGCATAAACACTTCTATACCTCTTTGCATAAATTCACACGAAGCTCCTTGGCCAGAACTGTACAGCTCTGATACCAATCAGAAATATTCCAATGTCTTGAAATACAAACGATAACAAAACTACAATGTAACTTCCCGAGGTTCCAAATAACAAAACTACAATGTAACTTCCCGAGTATTCAAGGTATTTGGAACCTCCCCTCTTGAGATATCACTCAATCCCTTAGCCACTAAAAAATTGTCTAACTTTGTCATTTTCCTCTCCCTCTACTTATAACCAAATACCATGACAACCTCCCTAAAAATGACGAACATACCCTTGATATCCCAATAAACCCTGATAGCGTTCCTATCATTTTCCTGTGAGCAATAATAACCAATCATTTTTGAAGTGATCCTTCATTCTTGAACTCTCTGGTTGGAAGCTTTTGTGTAGTTCCCCACTCTTTTATCCCTCTGGGAGGAGATGTCGGGGAGGTATGACATCTGTTTCTTAGAAAGCAAAATATTGTTTTGAACAAATGTCTGATAATGATTTTTTTTTTTTTTTTTAGTAGTTCTAATTCATCCTTGATATTGAATGTTTGAAGACAAATGGACTTTCTTAATTTTAGATAATGAGTAAATTGACTTGTCTATGATCTAGATGGTTGAGCGTTGCATTATGTCGTTTTTTTCTCATTGTGTTTTATGTTTTTAGATACATATTTTGGACCAGGAACTGTGGATGCCATCAAATGCCATTTGAATGTGGCAGAGTCAAAGGTAGTGGTAATTTGGTTTTGTTTGTACGTTACTAGATGTGTAATATGATCACTAAACTAAACCTTATCAGTTTAAAATTTTGTCAGAGTGAGGTTGATGCTATTTTTGTAAATGCTACTCTCTCTGGCATTCAGCAGAGGAATTTGGAGGTATATCTTGTGTATATTCATTTCTTCCCCTTGTTAGTTCGACCATGAACAAATACACTCATGGTCTTGTGGAAAAAGTGTAGGTTGTGTATATCTTTACATTAATATAAATGTTTTTGCAATATTCTTTGTTCTTGATGACATGCTCCACTATTCTATGTCAGCGAGCATGGGATAAACCTGTACTGGACCGCGTGGGTCTCATAATAGAGATATTCAATGCTCATGCCTACACGAAAGAGGCAAAGTTACAGGTTTTTTTCATGGGCCCAATTAAATGTATCATTGCCTTTTTCTTGCTAACGTGTACTTACAATAAAAGGATAGAGTTCAATTTGTATTTTATCATTGTTTCAACTTGGTCCATTAAGTTTTATTTAGTTGCAACCAATTGTAACTACAAGAAAAATTTACAGTTGGTTCCAATTTGAAGCTGTACCAGAAAAATAAATTATGTGGGGTCATTGGGTTTTGATTTTGTTGATTTGGATTAGACTGTGTTTCTCCATTATTTTTGGAATATAGCCAGACAGAAATCGGTGGTGATATCTGATTTTGTTCAATCGAGGGCTCAGCCCATCAATGATTTATCTAAGAAGTCATTTATGAATTTGGTAGATGACTTAGCTAAATTTAAACAGTACCAGAAATCATTTAGTGCATCTTCATCATCTTCAGTACCTACCCCTGTAACAACCATTGCTGGTTCAGGTAATATGAATTATTGCCTTTTTCTTTCTCTACCAAATGGGTCATAGCCCATCAACCCCATAAAGTCAGTAACACCCACCATTTGTGCTACCTACCTATTTTTGCATGTTAGGCATGGTTGGTCGGTATTGTTGGTCCTTGTCCATTAATTGGGTCCAAACTTCACCTTCTGTTGAACAGCGTGGGTAAGAAACACCATTCTTTTCCTCGATCATTCCGTCAACCTCCATCAACAACTTCATCCCAGTTGGGTTGAACACATTTACTTTACTTGGATTCTAGTTTCATCCTATTTAAGAAGCAACATTTGTACTATGGTGCTCAAAATTTCAGATTGAATGAAATTTTAATTTGAGTTTTCCAGAGAAGGAAGTTCTGACAATTTATTTCCATGTTCCAGGACAACACTAACAATTAACCTTTTTCTTTTGCTTAACAAGGTAAAAAAGCCCAGTATCTGCGCATCTATAAATCATCTCCCTTATTTAATTTTGTTTGTACCTTTACATTATTTATAGGCTGAACTGGCTGCTTTAATGTATAAAAAGTCGAGACTTGTTCGTGTACGTGGCCTTGATGGACGTCTTACATTTGGTGCCACGGGAGAAGCTGAAGTTGTTAGTGCCAGAGGGTAGAGTATACTGCATTTACAGCTTTGCAATAACAAAAACAGTAACAAGCCAAAGTTTTCATTTCTTTGTGTTTTTTTTTAAGTATTTTACTTATGAAGATACTAATATGCAGGAGAGGGAGTGGGGGACGTGGCTTTATAAGTGGTGCAGGAGAGACTGAACTTCAACTCCAGCGACGAAGGTTGAATCTGTGATGCTAAATACTCAAATTTATTTGGAACTCCTTTCTTACAAACAATATATAAATGATACAATAATTGGAGGATAAGGAGTCCTCAAGTCCAAGAAAGGAAAAACTGTGACAAGGAGGCACTCCAACTTCGTTGCCAAAATAAACATGCAAAATATAAAGACGTAGGGACTTAAGCTTGTTTGGTACTAAACTTTGGGAGCTTAGTCACGAAAGAATACATACCCATGGAAAGATAGAAAAATAAATTGAATCCGTGCTTTATCCCTCAGGATGGTGTTCTTGTTGCAAGGAAGAGTCTGAGTGGCCAGCTCTTCCTATATTGCTCCTTTAGGAATATTTGGAGTCTCCATTTTCAGTTGGTACGCGTCCCACCACATGGATTTTAACATCCTTATATCATTGATAGTGGTGCGGAACCATTTCAAAAGAGAAAAGGTCTTGTGGTTTCAATGCACTGGGCATTTTTCTTGGATCTTGTGGCCTCGAATTGAACATAACTATAGAATATTCAATGAGGAGAATTCTTTTGATAGTTTCTTAGGCTCTGCTTGATAACCATTTGGTTTTTGGTTTCTGAAAGATAAGGTTTTTTTTTGTTTTGTCATCTACTTTTTACTTGTGGTTAAAGAAACCAAGCTTAGTTTTAAAAAAAAAGTAGTTTTGAAAAACTTGTTTTAGTTTTTAAAATTTGGGTAAGAATTCAAAGATGAAAACTGTTGTAGAGAAACAGTGAGATAATGCAAGGACTCCCTTGACTACATGGTATTTCACAATAACAAAAGTACAGTTACAGCCATCAAGCACCATTCGAGAGGGTGGGACTCTCCTTACCTTCCGAGTATGGTACTGCACAACCAAAAACTTAAGAACATCCAGAACAGCAAACCATAAATATACTAACAACTAAATAAGGGGATGGTGTATTTCCATGTTTGCCGCTCCATACTTAAACATCTACGACTAGTCTCATAGATAACAAACACAATTTTCAAAAACTCAAAATAAAATGGTTATCAAAAGAGGCCTTAGATATTCATTTTTTTTAGCTCTATTTTGCTGTATGCTTATGTCAACCATCAACAATTACAGTTCAAATAAATGCACTTTTGGCTAGTTGGAAGAGATTTTTGTCTTTTTGGTTTGAGGCTTGGCATTCTTCCCGTCTTTTTCAATTTTGCATATCATATACGAAATTGTTTTCAATTCTCAAAATTTCTCAAAAGTTTTGAAAACGGTTAAGTCCTAACCTCCTCCTTGTTTTCTCCTTTTGTGTAAATGGATATTTACTTCTCTGCTGTAGTTTAAGTTCTGTAACTATGCTTCCAGAATTTTGGAACGAAGGAATCATCTATTATCTCAAATTGAAGAGGTTCGTCGTACACGTGCTTTGCAGCGTTCTTCTCGAAAGAGGCATGGAGGCTCAAATGGTGAACAGTTAGCTACTGTTGCTATTGTTGGGTACACTAATGCTGTACGTGCTCAGTTCCAATTAATTATGATTGTTTTATGTGTTTCATGAGAAAGGGGAAAAGAGAAAACTAAACAGCTTTATGCAACCCATTTAACAGGGGAAGTCGACATTAGTCAGTGCACTTTCAAACAATGATCTCTATAGTGATTCTAGGTATCTCAACGTGCTTTTTAATGGTTGGAATACTTTTTTCTCTTTTTGTCAATATTTTGCATCTGATTTGATAATTGGAATCTGAATTTATGCAGATTGTTTGCAACTGTTGACCCCGTATTAAGAAGCGTCTTTCTTCCTTCTGGGTATACAATTTGTAATAAATTGGAAGTCTTACTTTTTGTAGATTTCTATTAATTAAGACCTCGATCTTATCGTCTAATTTTCAGAGATTATTCTATAATCTTTTGTTTTCTAAATAATTTTCAGGAGAAAAGTACTCGTAAGTGATACGGTGGGATTTATTTCAGATTTGCCTGTGCAGGTAATGAAAGCTTGACGTGTCACTTTTTTCTCTTTCACAAGTTATTCTTAAGTATCTCTTTCGCTAAGACAATGCACCTTTTATAGTTGGTTGAAGCATTTCATGCAACTTTAGAGGACGTTGTTGAAGCAGACTTGTTAGTGGTATGATCTGCTTGCTCTAACCCTTCTTTATGCGCAAATATCTTGCATCTTCAGCTCCGTTGAACTATGGTCTCATATGAATGATATACTGGGCCAAATTTAAATTTCACTTGTGGTCTTTGAGGTTTGAAATAGTTCTAAATAAAGTATGACTTAGTCGACCATATGATCAGATAACATGTAAGTTAACTTGGTCATTGGGCTTTGTTGACCTGGCCTTATTGACAATTTTAAATAAGTTCGGCAAAAATATTAATTTTACATTATTACTTTTTCTTATGTGGCCTTCACACCACATTCTTTCTTCATTCTCATCCTCCTCGTCTGATAGACCTTGCCGTCACCACCACCACCACCCCTGTGCCTCCCTCCCTTGCTGCCATCCTTTTTTGCTCACTCGTCCTCCTTCACTTCATTCTAGATTTAATGGAGTTTCTAATCAAATCTAGAACCAAAGCTTCAAATTTTGAATGGGACAGTCTCTTTTCCACTCAATCCCCCCCCCCTCCAAGGTTAACAACAGATGATTATTGGAAATAGAATCTGGTTGATAAAGGAACCTTCACCAAATTTCTCACTTTTAAGATTGGGTCCAGTGGCCAAAATCGTCACAAAGATCTCTATAATAATATATTCAAGGGCCCAATTCCCTAGAAAGTTAGATTTTTCCTTTCAGAATTAATTCGTGAATGAATTAGTACAGCTTATGCGTAGCTAAAAAGGGATCCCCTGTTAGTCTCCTCTCCAAATTGGTGCATACTTTGTTGAGACAGTTGCCATACTATGCTTTACTTATTGACTGCTTGTCATTATGATTGGATTTTTCGAGAGGCTATCAAGATAAATATGGAGGCTATCAGAAATGAATTGATATGGGTTATCTTACCTCTAGAGAGTTTAATGGATGGTGGGGTTACTAATGTTGTACTTAGATGAAAGCATTTGTTCCTAGCAGTTTCCTCGTCTGTTGAGCCATAGTGTCTTAATATGATTCCTGGGAACCATGCTTGCCCTCTTACAATTGAATTATATTTCAAAATTGGTATGATCACACTGTTTGATACTGAATATATAGAAAAATCAATTCTGAAGTAGACTTCCAGGATATTGATGGAGATACTAATATAAGATATCAATGCCGGTATCTTGATTATTGCAGCATGTGGTGGATTGCACCGCCCCCAACCTTGATGAGCACCGGTTGACCGTTTTCCAAGTACTTAAGCAAATAGGAGTTTCTAAAACGAAGCTTGATGATATGATTGAAGTTTGGAACAAGGTAATTCTATTTATTTATTTCTCTTACTTGGGACAAGTTTGCAATTTGATCTGTAATGCATGATGCGTGTAATAATTCGGACAGATTGATTATCGTGAAGAAGATGAGAGCGTAGATGAATATTGTGATGATGATATTGGCGAGGCTGGCAATTCGTCGGTAGGAGATGGTAGAAAGGGAAATGCTGGATGTAACAATTTTATGAAAATGGAAAAGGGTGATATTACGAAAAAGCAAGCAACTAGAGAAGTCGGTGGATTCCCCTCTGGAGATGTCAGCCAGCTTTCCCAAAAAGATCTTGGAAACACAATTGAGGGAGAGGAGAGCGATTGGTGTGAAGACTGGTTGGCAGAGGACGATGATGATCAAAACCCTTGGGTTGATGAAAATTGTTACTCTGAGGCTCAGGAGGCCTCGGAAGACCAGGGGATGAGAAAGGATGTACAGCCTCCAGGTGGTCAATTTGGTCCACATGTCAGAATATCAGCCAAGTTTGGAGTTGGCTTGCGAGAGCTGTTAGAACTCATAGATGACAAACTAAAGGTTGATCAGGATGAGAGGCTAAAAACTCAAAATGTTTTAGAGCGGAGTATTTTTGAACGTAAATGGAGGCCATCGCAGATGGAGGCAAATGGTGCAGCTGAGCAGTAGCTTACTTTTTAGTTTTTAGATCAAGTAGATTATGGTTCCTTGCAACTGCAACGAAGCATGGTTGCAATATAGATTTCTGTTTCGCTAGTTTATGGCGATCACTGAATATTCTACATATTTTAATTATTAGAAACCCCTCGTCATATTTTTAATTTGTTAACAGGCATAATTAATAGTATACTGTTTTTGAATACAATAATATCAATCAATAAAAAAATTTTAGGGAAAAAGTTCAATTTTAGTTTATCTCAATGTTGCAATTTTTACCTTAATAGGTTTTTGTTTGAAGATTTGTTAACAAAGAATTCGTATATGCTTTTATTGACTTACAAAATTAAGATTAGAAAGAAAAATGACATTAAAATCTAAGTTTTTTTTTTCTTAACATTTGTGAGTTTTGAAAAGGTTACTTGAATATAAAATTGAGTAAAACTCAAGAATTCCCTCACCTCGAGAGGACAGTAGCATAGTTATTTTTAGTGCAATAAAATGTGCCGTGTCTATTTTTGGTAGATAAATGGGTATTGAAGCAAGCAGTTAAAGAAGGTGATTGAGCAAAGTTGGCCGAGGTTAAGGAAATGGAATTGCTTTACCGAGTTGTAGAGAGAGGTTCAGGTTTTCGGTTGATTCTTCTCCTCATCCAGCAGCTTACTTATTTCCCTTGTACAAGAATGAAATCAGTCTCTTTCATCATTCATGACGAGTTTATAGTGTTTGAAGGTGAAGGAGAAAGAATATGCTTTACCTGATTCTCATTTACCTTGTTCAAGCGTGAAACCCGAGTTCAGGTTTAGGGTTTAGGGTTTAGGTTTTAGGGTTTGAGGGCTAAGGGTTGAGGGTTTTAGGGTTTTAGGGTTCTAGGGTTCTAGGGTTCTAGGGTTTAGGGTTTAAAGTTTTAGGGTTTTAGGGTTTTAGGGTTTAGGGTTTACAGTTTACGGGTTTACGGTTTACGGGTTTAGGGTTACGGTTTACGACAACTTTTCAGATCGAGTTAACGACCGTGTCTCAAAGGGGAAAAAAGTTCCTATGTTAACACCTAGGGAATTTGACTGCAAAATGGCCCGGAAGCGAAACTGAAAAAAATTCGTATTTTAACCAATTATATGTGTAAGATTCTTAAACTTGAGCGTTCCTTAAAGATTCGTAAAAAAAGATCAAAATAAACAAAAGTTTTTCAAATAGTGATTCGGGTGCCTCCATGAGGGTCTTTTCATAAGGGTTGAGGTTCTGAAGTCTTATCGACATGAGTAAATGTTTTTTTCTTCCATATTTTAAGCATAGGACAATCTTTAGTGGATATGGTATGATACTAAAATGAGAAAACAACTTTTCAGATCGAGTTAACGACCAAGTCTCAAAGGGGAAAAAAGTTCCTATGTTAACACCTATGGGATTTGACTGCAAAATGGCCCGGAAGCGAAAGTCAAAAAAATTCATATTTTAACCAATTATATGTGTAAGATTCTTACACTTGAGCGTTCCTTATAGATTCGTTGAAAAAGATCGAAAGAAACAAAGGTTTTTCAGATAGAGATTCGGGTGCCTCTATGAGGGTCTTTTCATAAGGGTTGAGGTTGTGAAGTCTTATCAACACGAGAAAATATTTTTTTTCTTCCATATATTAAGCTTAGGACACTCTTTTGTGGATGTGGTATGATACTAAAAGTAGAAAACAACTTTTCAGATCGAGTTAACGACCCTATCTCAAAGGGGAAAAAAGTTCCTATGTTAACACCTATGAAATTTGAGTGCAAAATGGCCCGGAAGCGAAAGTGAAAAAAATTCGTATTTTAACCATTTATATGTAAGAGTCTTAAACTTGTGCGTTCCTTACAAATTCGTCGAAAAACATCGAAAGAAACAAAGGTTTTTCAGATGAGGATTTGGGTGCCTCCATGAGGGTCTTTTCATAAGGGTTGAGGTTATGAAGTCTTGTCGACACGAGTAAACGTCTTTTTTCTTCCATATTTTAAAATTAGGACAATCTTTTGTGGATGTGGTATGATATTAAAACGAGAAAACAACTTTTCAGGTCGAGTTAACGACCCTGTCTCAAAGGGGAAAAAAGTTCCTATGTTAACACTTATGGAGTTTGAGTGCAAAATGGACCGGAAGCGAAAGTTCAAAAAATTCGTATTTTAACCATTTAAATGTGTAAGAGTCTTAAACTTGAGCGTTCCTTACAGATTAGTCGAAAAACATCGAAAGAAACAAAGGTTTTTCAGACAGTGATTCGGGTGCCTCCATGAGGGTCTTTTCATAAGGGTTGAGGTTGTGAAGTCTTGTCGACACGAGTAAACGTTTTTTTTCTTCCATATTTTAAGCTTAGGACAATCTTTTGTGGATGTGGTATGATACTAAAA
>NW_019268527.1:5633052-5646774 GCF_002738365.1 Cucurbita moschata
GTCTCAAAGCGGAAAGAAGTTCCTATGTTAACACCTATGGAATTTGAGTGAAAAATGGCCCGGAAGCGAAAGTGAAAAAAATTCGTATTTTAACCAATTATATGTGTAAGAGTCTTAAACTTGAGCGTTCCTTACAGATTCGTCGAAAAACATCGAAAGAAACAAAGGTTTTTCAAATGGTGATTCGGGTACCTCAAGGAGGGAATTTTCATAAGGGTTGAGGTTGTGAAGTCTTGTCGAAACGAGTAAACGTTTTTTTTTCTTCCATATTTTAAGCTTACGACAATCTTTTGTGGATGTGGTATGATACTAAAACGAAAAAACAACTTTTCAGATCGAGTTAACGACCCTGTCTCAAAGCGGAAAGAAGTTCCTATGTTAACACCCTATGGAATTTGAGTGCAAAATGGCCCGGAATCGAAAGTGAAAAAAAGTCGTATTTTCACCATTTATATGTGTAAGACTCTTAAACTTGAGCGTTTCCTTACAGATTCGTCGAAAAACATCGAAAGAAACAAAGGTTTTTCACATAGTCATTCGGGTGCCTCCACGAGGGTCTTTTCGTAAGGGTTGAGGTTGTGAAGTCTTTTCGACACGAGTAAATGTTTTTTTTCTTCCATATTTTAAGCTTAGGACAATCTTTAGTGGATATGGTATGATACTGAAACGAGAAAACAACTTTTCAGATCGAGTTAACGACCCTGTCTCAAAGCGGAAAGAAGTTCCTATGTTAACACCTATGGAATTTGAGTGAAAAATGGCCCGGAAGCGAAAGTGAAAAAAATTCGTATTTTAACCATTTATATGTGCAAGAGTCTTAAAATTGAGCGTTCCTTACAGATTCATCGAAAAACTTCGAAAGAAACAAAGGTTTTTCAGTTGGTGATTCTGGTGCCTCCATGAGGGTCTTTTCATATGGGTTGAGGTTGTGATTTCTTGTCGACACGAGTAAACGTTTTTTTTCTTCCATATTTTAAGCTTAGGACAATCTTTTGTGGACGTGGTATGATATTAAAACGAGAAAACAACTTTTCAGGTCGAGTTAACGACCCTGTCTCAAAGGGGAAAAAAGTTCCTATGTTAACACCTATGAAATTTGAGTGCAAAATGGCCCGGAAGCGAAAGTGAAAAAAATTCGTATTTTAACCATTTATATGTGCAAGAGTCTTAAACTTGAGAGTTCCTTACAGATTCGTCGAAAAACATCGAAAGAAACAAAGGTTTTTCAGATGGTGATTCGGGTGCCTCCATGAGGGTCTTTTCATAAGGGTTGAGGTTGTGAAGTCTTGTCGAAACGAGTAAACATTTTTTTTCTTCCATATTTTAAGCTTACGAAAATCTTTTGTGGATGTGGTATGATACTAAAAGGAGAAAACAACTTTTCAGGTTGAGTTAACAACCCTGTCTCAAAGGGGAAAAAAGTTCCTATGTTAACACCTATGAAATTTGAGTGCAAAATGGCCCGGAAGCGAAAGTGAAAAAAATTCGTATTTTAACCATTTATATGTGTAAGAGTCTTAAACCTTAGCGTTCCTTACAGATTCGTCGAAAAACATCGAAAGAAACAAAGCTTTTTCAGATGGTGATTCGGGTGCCTCCATGAGGGAATTTTCGTAAGGATTGAGGTTGTGAAGTCTTGTCGACACGAGTAAACATTTTTTTTCTTCCATATTTTAAGCTTACGACAATCTTTTGTGGATGTGGTATGATACTAAAAAGAGAAAACAACTTTTCAGGTTGAGTTAACGACCCTGTCTCGAAGGGAAAAAAGTTCATATGTTAACACTTATGGAATTTGAGTGCAAAATGGCCCGGAAGCGAAAGAGAAAAAAATTCGTATTTTAACCATTTAAATGTGTAAGAGTCTTAAACTTGAGCGTTCCTTTTAGATTCGTCGAAAAACATCGAAAGAAACATAGGTTTTTCAGATGGTGATTCGGGTGCCTCCATGAGGGTCTTTTCATAAGGGTTGAGTTTGTGAAGTCTTGTCGACACGAGTAAACATTTTTTTTCTTCCATATTTCAAGCTTAGGACAATATTTTGTGGATGTGGTATGATACTAATACGAGAACAGAACTTTTCAGATCGAGTTAACGACCCTGTCTCAAAGGGGAAAAAAGTTCCTATGTTAACACCTATGGAATTTGAGTGCAAAATGGCCCGGAAGCGAAAGTGAAAAGAATTCGTATTTTAACCATTTATACGTGTAAGATTCTTAAACTTGAGCGTTTCCTTATACATTCGTCGAAAAACATCGAAAGAAACAAAGGTTTTTCACATAGTGATTCGGGTGCCTCCACGAGGGTCTTTTCGTAAGGGTTGAGGTTGTGAAGTCTTTTCGACACGAGTAAATGTTTTTTTTCTTCCATATTTTAAGCTTAAGACAATCTTTAGTGGATATGGTATGATACTAAAATGAGAAAACAACTTTTCAGATCGAGTTAACGACCCTGTCTCAAAGCGGAAAGAAGTTCCTATGTTAACACCTATGGAATTTGAGTGAAAAATGGCCCGGAAGCGAAAGTGAAAAAAATTCGTATTTTAACCATTTATATGTGTAAGAGTCTTAAAATTGAGCGTTCCTTACAGATTCGTCGAAAAACATCGAAAGAAACAAAGGTTTTTCAGTTGGTGATTCGGGTGCCTCCATGAGGGTCTTTTCATATGGGTTGAGGTTGTGATGTCTTGTCGACACGAGTAAACGTTTTTTTTCTTCCATATTTTAAGCTTAGGACAATCTTTTGTGGATGTGGTATGGTACTAAAAAGAGAAAACAACTTTTCAGATCGAGTTAACGACCCTGTCTCAAAGGGGAAAAAAGTTCCTATGTTAACACCTATGGAATTTGAGTGCAAAATGGCCCGGAAGCGAAAGTGAAAAAAATTCGTATTTTAACCATTTATATGTGTAAGAGTCTTAAAATTGAGCGTTCCTTACAGATTCGTCGAAAAACATCGAAAGAAACAAAGGTTTTTCAGTTGGTGATTCTGGTGCCTCCATGAGGGTCTTTTCATATGGGTTGAGGTTGTGATTTCTTGTCGACACGAGTAAACGTTTTTTTTCTTCCATATTTTAAGCTTAGGACAATCTTTTGTGGATGTGGTATGATACTAAAAGGAGAAAATAACTTTTCAGATCGAGTTAACGACCCTGTCTCAAAGGGGAAAAAAGTTCCTATGTTAACACCTATGCAATTTGAGTTCAAAATAGCCAGGAAGCGAAAGTTCAAAAAATTCGTATTTTAACCATTTATATGTGCAAGAGTCTTAAACTTGAGAGTTCCTTACAGATTCGTCGAAAAACATCGAAAGAAACAAAGGTTTTTCAGATGGTGATTCGGGTGCCTCCATGAGGGAATTTTCGTAAGGATTGAGGTTGTGAAGTCTTGTCGACACGAGTAAACGTTTTTTTTCTTCCATATTTTAAGCATACGACAATCTTTTGTGGATGTGATATGATACTAAAACGAGAAAACAACTTTTCAGGTCGAGTTAACGACCCTGTCTCAAAGGGGAAAAAAGTTCCTATGTTAACACTTATGGAATTTGAGTGCAAAATGGCCCGGAAACGAAAGTTCAAAAAATTTATATTTTAACCATTTAAATGTGTAAGAGTCTTAAGCTTGAGCGTTCCTTTTAGATTCGTCGAAAAACATCGAAAGAAACATAGGTTTTTCAAATGGTGATTCGGGTGCCTCCAGGAGGGTCTTTTCATAAGGGTTGAGTTTGTGATGTCTTGTCGACACGAGTAAACATTTTTTTCTTCCATATTTCAAGCTTAGGACAATATTTTGTGGATGTGGTATGATACTAATATGAGAAAAGAACTTTTCAGATCGAGTTAACGACCCTGTCTCAAAGGGAAAAAAAGTTCCTATGTTAACACTTATGGAATTTGAGTGCAAAATGGCCCGGAAGCGAAAGAGAAAAAAATTTGTATTTTAACCATTTAAATGTGTAAGAGTCTTAAACTTGAGCGTTCCTTTTAGATTCGTCGAAAAACATCGAAAGAAACATATGTTTTTCAGATGGTGATTCGGGTGCCTCCATGAGGGTCTTTTCATACGGGTTTAGTTCTTGAAGTCTTGTCGACACAAGTAAACATTTTTTTTCTTCCATATTTCAAGCTTAGGACAATATTTTGTGGATGTGGTATGATACTAATACGTGAAAAGATCTTTTCAGATCGAGTTAACGACCCTGTCTCAAAGGGGAAAAAAGTTCCTATGTTAACACCTATGGAATTTAAGTGAAAAATGGCCCAGAAGCGAAAGTGAAAAAAATTCGTATTTTAACCATTTATATGTGTAAGAGTCTTAAAATTGAGCGTTACTTACAGATTCGTCGAAAAACATCGAAAGAAACAAAGGTTTTTGAGTTGGAGATTCGGGTGCCTCCATGAGGGTTTGTTCATAAGGGTTGTGGTTGTGAAGTCTTGTCGACACAAGTAAACGTTTTTTTTCTTCCATATTTTAAGCTTAGGACAATCTTTGGTGGACGTGGTATGATATTAAAACGAGAAAACAACTTTTCAGGTCGAGTTAACGACCCTGTCTCAAAGGGGAAAAAAGTTCCTATGTTAACTCCTACGAAATTTGAGTGCAAAATGGCCCGGATGAGAAAGTTCAAAAAATTCGTATTTTAACCATTTAAATGTGTAAGAGTCCTAAACTTGAGCGTTCCTTACAGATTCATCGAAGAACATCGAAAGAAACATAGGTTTTTCAGATGGTGATTCGGGTGCCTCCATGAGCAGATTCATCGAAGAACATCGAAAGAAACATAGGTTTTTCAGATGGTGATTCGGGTGCCTCCATGAGGGTCTTTTCATAAGGGTTGAGGTTGTGAAGTCTTGTCGACACGAGTAAACGTTTTTTTTCAACCATATTTTAAGCTTAGGACAATATTTTGTGGATGTGGTATGATACTAAAACTTGAAAACAACTTTTCAGATCAAGTTAACAACCCTGTCTCAAAGGGGAAAAAAGTTCCTATGTTAACACCTATGGAATATGAGTGCAAAATGGCTCGACCCTGTCTCAAAGGGGAAAAAAGTTCCTATGTTAACACCTATGGAATATGAGTGCAAAATGGCTCGGAAGCTAAAGTGAAAAAAATTTGTATTTTAACCATTTATATGTGCAAAATTCTTAAACTTGAGCGTTCCTTAAAGGTTCGTCGAAAAACATCGAAAGAAACAAAGGTTTTTCAGATGGTGATTCGGGTGTCTCCATGAGGGTCTTTTCATAAGGGTTGAGGTTGTGAAGTCTTGTCGACACGAGTAAACGTTTTTTTTCTACCATATTTTAAGCTTAGGACAATCTTTTGTGGATGTGGTATGATTCTAAAACGAGAAAACAACTTTTCAGGTCGAGTGAAAGACCTTGTCTCAAAGGGGAAAAAAGTTCCTATGTTAACACCTATGGAATTTGAGTGCAAAATGGCCCGGAAGCAAAAGTGAAGAAAATTCGTATTTTAACCATTTAAATGTGTAAGAGTCTTAAACTTGAGCGTTTCTTAATGATTCGTCGAAAAACATCGAAAGAATCATAGGTTTTTCAGATGGTGATTCGGGAGCCAACATGAGGGTCTTTTCATAAGGGTTGAGTTTGTGAAGTCTTGTCGACACGAGTAAACGTTTTTTTTCTTCCATATTATAGGCTTAGGACAATCTTTTGTGGATGTGGTATGATTCTAAAACGAGAAAACAACTTTTCAGGTCGAATTAAAGACCGTGTCTCAAAGGGGAGAAAAGTTCCTATGTTAACACCTATGGAATTTGAGTGCAAAATGGCCCGGAAGCCAAAGTGAAAAAAATTCGTATTTTAACCATTTATATGTGCAAGAGTCTTAAACTTGAGCGTTCCTTAAAGGTTCGTCGAAAAACATCGAAAGAAAAAAAGGTTTTTCAGATCGTGATTCGGGTGCCTCCATGAGGGTCTTTTCATAAGGGTTGAGGTTGTGAAGTCTTCTCGACACGAGTAAACGTTTTTTTTCTTCCATATTTTAAGCTTAGGACAATCTTTTGTGGATGTGGTATGATTCTAAAACGAGAAAACAACCTTTCAGGTCGAGTTAAAGACCTTGTCTCAAAGGGGAAAAAAGTTCCTATGTTAACACCTATGGAATTTGAGTGCAAAATGGCCCGGAAGCGAAAGTTAAAAAAATTCGTATTTTAACCATTTATATGTGTAAGAGTCTTAAACTTGAGCGTTCCTTACAGATTCGTCGAAAAACAACGAAAGAAACATAGGTTTTTCAGATGGTGATTCGGGTGCCTCCATGAGGGTCTTTTCATAAGGGTTGAGGTTGTGAATGTTAAATAAAAGCTCTGCCTTATTTAGTTAGGTCTGTACAAACATATGAGTTCACGCGAATGGAGGAGCGTGATTCTAGGGGCCATTGTTTTGGCAGAGTGGCGGAGTCTTCGTCCACTTATTCTATTTTTGTATATTTGGTTTTTCTATTTTTGTAATTAGATTTATTATTTAAACCATTCAACGGATGTAAAATAAATATATCGAGTCTTCAGCATTACCAGCGAATCTCTCTCTCTCTCTCCTTTTACTTCCGCTAATTTTTCCTTCGAAGAAACCTTCGGCCAATTTTTTCGTCGACATCCGATTTGCCAGAGTCAACAAGTGGTATCAGAGCCTCGTTGAAGCGATCGGTAGTATACCATCACAGAAGAGCCAACCTATCAACAATCAAGTTGAATAGCCCAAGTGGTTAGAGCGTCGACCTAATAACACACAGGTCTTAGGTTCGAGTAGAAGAAAATGCAAAGCGCAAAACAAAAATAAATACATCGTGGGGCCCATCTCAAGCAGGCTCGCTCACTCCTCCACGCCGCCAAGTGCCTGCATCTCCATCACCACCACGAAGAGGCCGTGGCCGACATCGTGATGACGGGCGTCGAGTAGTTGTTGAGCGAGTGATCAGAGAGACAACGACCGCCGTCGTTCAGTACCCGATGTTGACAAGGTCCAACTACAACGAGTGGGCCTTGGTGATGCGCCTTAACCTACAGGCGCAAGGGTTATGGCACGCTGTCGAGCCAGAGGAAGGAGAAACAATTGAGTACTGGGAGGATCGGCTGGCGTTCGCCGCCATATTACGATCTGTGCCCCCAGAGAAGCTGGCTTCACTTTCCACCAAACGCACCGCACAATCGGCCGGGAATCCAACATTGAGCAACTGCGGAAAGAGCTCTCGGAGATTCGCTTTAAGGACGGCGAATCCGTCGATGATTTTTCAATGCGGATCACGGGGCTCGCCAACAGCATCACCACCCTCGGTGGTGGCATCAGCGAGACAGAAATCGTGAAGAAGATGTTGCAGGTCGTTCCCGATCACCTCGAGCAAGTCGCGATTTCAATCGAGACATTGCTTGACGTGAACGACCTAACAGTGGAAGAGGTGACCGGAAGACTACGTAACGTCGAGCAGCGGAAGAAGAATATCACTTCAGCTGGCTTGCACGCCTAAAGCTCCGCGACAACACCGGCGAGAGCAAAGGGTCCTCCTCCAGCCGCAAAGGCGGTAAGAAGCCATGGATGTCCCACGGGCGCACGCGCGGGAAAAATGGGAATCAAAAGAAGGAGTCGACCAATGGCAGGCCGATCCAATGCTCGAACTGTGGGAAGAGAGGACACCTGAGCAGAAATTGCTGGAGCAAGCTGAGGAATAAGGAGAAGGCCGAAAAGGCCCATGTGGCTCAATCCGAGGAGGACGAGCCAGAGCAGAAATTGCTGGAGCAAGCTGAGGAATAAGGAGAAGGCCGAAAAGGCCCATGTGGCTCAATCCGAGGAGGACGAGCCAGCTCTCTTCATGGTAACCGCATGCGTCCCCAATTTCGATTCCAAATCCGACGACGATGTTGAACCCAAGAAGGAGCTCCAGTTGGGCGTAGCAAAGCTGGCACCAACTGGGGAGCCAATTCAACTGGAGGAGGAGCGAGTGTTCGCTCAGATCGGCGAAAGGGACGAGCAACGCGAGCACCAGCAATGGATCCTTGACACAGGGGCAACAAACCATATGACCGGGGCTAGATCTGCGTTCTCCGAGCTCGACTCGGGGATCCGTGGGACGGTGAAATTCGGCGACGGCTCCGTCGTCGAGATCGAAGGGCGCGGCACCATCCTGTTCGTCAGTAAGGGAGGCGAGCATCGCAAGCTCACCGACGTCTACTTCATCCCGAGGCTCAAGGCTAACCTTGTGAGCCTGGGTCAACTCGATGAGACAGGCTGCTTCATTTCCATCGAGCGCGGACTACTGAAAATCTGCGATAATCAACGACGGCTGCTCACGCAGGCAAGGCGCACCACAAACCGTCTTTACATCCTGGAGTTAGAGATAGACCAACCCGTTAGCCTCTCGGCCAAGACCGAAGAGGTATCTTGGAGGTGGCACGCAAGGTACGGACACTTAAACTTTCCTGCCCTAGAAAAGCTACAGAAGAAGGAGTTGGTGCACGGCTTGCCAGAAATCAAAGGCGTGAACAAGCTGTGCGACGGGTGCCTCATCGGCAAACAGAGGCGCACACCCTTTCCGTCTCGAACAGCCTACCGAGCCGATGAGCCATTGGAGCTTGTACACGGCGATATTTGCGAGCCCATCAAGCCGGCGACCCCAGGCGGTAAGAGTCTCTTCCTCCTGTTAGTCGATGACAAAAGCCGCTTCATGTGGCTGACTCTGCTGCAAGCGAAAAGTGAGGCGGCAGAGGCGGTTAAGCGCATTAAAGCGCGAGCGGAGGCCGAATGTGAGAAGAAGATGCGAGTGCTGCGCACAGATCGAGGCGGAGAATTCACCTCGGCAAGTTTCAGTAAGTACTGCGACGAGATCGGCATACAACGGCACCTAACGGCGCCCTACTCCCCCCAACAGAACGGAGTGGTAGAGCGCCGAAATCAGACCATTGTCGGGACAGCGAGGTCATTGTTGGTGACGGCCGGGATGCCTGGGAGATTCTGGGGAGAGGTAGTAATGACGGCTGTCTATCTTCTCAATCGGTCACTAACCCGAAGCCTCGACGGGAAGACGCCATATGAGGCCTGGTACAACAAAAAACCAACAGTACATCATTTTCGCGTGTTCGGCTGCGTCGCATACATGAAGGTAACACGTCCCCATCTCGCCAAGCTCGATCCCAGGGGGCTGAAGGTCGTCTTCATCGGCTACGAACCCGGGAGCAAGGCGTACTGACTCTATGATCCTGTGGGGGGGCGAGCTCACGTGTCTCGCGACGTCGTCTTCGACGAAAGCACCTTCTGGCAGTGGAATGACGTGATCGAGGCAGACCGTAATCCAAATCAATTCACGGTGGAGTACCTCGTCACCGAGCCTGAAGAAGGAGGAACCCAGCATCAGGAGACGTCACCGCCGCCAGCAGGTGCACCACCTGAACCAGTGGAATTCGCAACACCACGGACTGCGGATTCGACGCTGGATGCCGATCACGATACTGATCTGGAGGCTAGGTACCGGAGGATGGATGACCTAGTGGGAGGAGGTGAACCACCTGGACTAGCAGCGCGCGAGCTCGAGGAAGTGGCCGAACTACATGCCGTCAGTGCAGATGAACCAAACACCTTCGCCGAAGCAGAAAAGAACCCGTGCTGGCGGAAGGCAATGCAGGAAGAGATGACATCCATCACTGAGAACCAGACATGGAGTCTGGAGGATATGCCACCGGGACACCAAGCCATAGGGCTTAAGTGGGTCTTCAAACTGAAGCGCAACGAAAAAGGAGAAGTTGTGAAGCACAAGGCTCGTCTGGTGGCGAAGGGCTACGTCCAGAAGCAAGGAGTGGACTTCGAAGAGGTATTTGCGCCAGTAGCAAGGTTAGAATCTGTTCGTTTCTTGCTGGCAATTGCAGCACATCACTCTTGGGAGGTTCACCATATGGACGTAAAGTCTGCTTTCCTTAACGGAGAGTTGAAGGAGACCGTCTATGTTCGACAACCACCTGGCTTCCTGGATAACGACAACCCTAATAAGGTACTGCGCCTGCACAAAGCACTCTACGGGCTTCGACAAGCCCCACGAGCCTGGAACGCGAAGCTCGACAGTACCCTACTGTCACTGAATTTCAAACGTTGTGCCTCTTAGCATGGCATGTACACGTACGGCCACGGCAAAAAGCGACTGATCGTGGGAGTGTACGTCGACGACCTCATAATCACTGGAGGCGACGTGGGAGTCCTCGGAAGGTTCAAGAAGGAGATGTCGAAAAACTTCGAGATGAGCGATCTCGGTGTGCTCAGCTACTACCTCGGCATCGAAGTGCAACAGAACTCTTCCGGCATCTCCATCTGCCAAAGTGCATACGCGAGGAAACTGCTGGACACAACTGGGCTTGTGGACAGTAATCCTACCAGGACGCCAATGGAGGCCCGACTTCAACTAAGGAAGGCCGGCACTACGACGACAGTCGACTCCACCAATTACCGCAGCATTGTCGGGAGTCTGCGCTATCTGGTAAACTCTCGTCCTGATCTTGCTTATTCTGTTGGATATGTGAGCAGGTTTATGGAAGCACCTAGGGAGGAGCATCTAGTGGCTGTCAAGCGCATCCTGCGCTATGTAGCCGGAACCAGAGGCTGGGGCGTAAGATACTGCGCTGGGAGCGAAAAGGAGAAACTCAAACTGGTCGGCTACAGCGATAGTGACATGGCCGGTGACGTTGATGATCGTAAGAGCACCAGCGGAATGATCTACTTTCTCTCAGGCGGCGCGATCTGCTGGCAATCAACAAAACAGAAGGTAGTTGCTTTGTCTTCCTGCGAAGCAGAATACATCGCCGCTTCGATGGCAGCAACTCAAGGGATCTGGCTTGCACGACTAATGGAAGAACTCATCGGGAGAGAAAGCGATCCACCAATGCTATACGTAGACAACAAAGCTACGATCTCCCTGATCAAAAATCCAGTTTTGCACGACCGGAGCAAGCACATAGAAATCAGATTCCACTACATTCGAGAATGTGCAGATCGAGGGCTCATCAAAATTGATTTCATCCGAATAGAGGAACAACTTGGAGACATTTTCACCAAGTCCCTGGCGCGGGTGAAATTTGAAGAACTACGCTCAAAGATCGGAGTTCAAATAATAAGGTACAGCTTTTAGGAGGAGATTGTTAAATAAAAGCTCTGCCTTATTTAGTTAGGTCTGTAAAAACATATGAGTTCACGCGAATGGAGGAGCGTGATTCTAGGGGCCATTGTTTTGGCAGAGTGGCGGAGTCTTCGTCCACTTATTCTATTTTTGTATATTTGGTTTTTCTATTTTTGTAATTAGATTTATTATTTAAACCATTCAACGGATGTAAAATAAATATATCGAGTCTTCAGCATTACCAGCGAATCTCTCTCTCTCTCTCCTTTTACTTCCGCTAATTTTTCCTTCAAAGAAACCTTCGGCCAATTTTTTCGTCGACATCTGATTTGCCAGAGTCAACAGTGAAGTCTTGTCGACACGAGTAAACGTTTTTTACTTCCATATTTTAAGCTTAGGACAATCTTTTGTGGATGTGGTATGATTCTAAAACGAGAAAAAAACTTTTCAGGTCGAGTTAAAGACCTTGTCTCAAAGGGGAAAAAAGTTCCTATGTTAACACCTATGGAATTTGAGTGCAAAATGGCCCGGAAGCGAAAGTTCAAAAAATTCGTATTTTAACCATTTATATGTGTAAGAGTCTTAAACTTGAGCGTTCCTTACAGATTCGTCGAAAAACAACGCAAGAAAGAAAGGTTTTTCAGATGGTGATTCGGGTGCCTCCACGAGGGTCTTTTCGTAAGGGTTGAGGTTGCGAAGTCTTCTCGACACGAGTAAATGTTTTTTTTCTTCCATATTTTACGCTTAGGACAATCTTTAGTAAATTTGGTATGATACTAAAACGAGAAAATATCTTTTCAGATCGAGTTAACGACCCTGTCTCAATGGGCAAAAAAGTTCCTATGTTAACACCTATGGATTTTGAGTGCAAAATGGCCCGGAAGCGAAAGTGAAAAAAATTCGTATTTTAACCATTTATATGTGTAAGATTCATAAACTTGAGCGTTTCCTTACAGATTCGTCGAAAAACATCGAAAGAAACAAAGGTTTTTCACATAGTGATTCGGGAGCCTCCACGAGGGTCTTTTCGTAAGGGTTGAGGTTGTGAAGTCTTTTCGACACGAGTAAATGTTTTTTTTCTTCCATATTTTACGCTTAGGACAATCTTTAGTGGATATGGTATGATACTAAAATGAGAAATCAACTTTTCAGATCGAGTTAACGACCCTGTCTCAATGGGCAAAAAAGTTCCTATGTTAACACCTATGGATTTTGAGTGCAAAATGGCCCGGAAGCGAAAGTGAAAAAAATTCGTATTTTAACCATTTATATGTGTAAGATTCATAAACTTGAGCGTTTCCTTACAGATTCGTCGAAAAACTTCGAAAGAAACAAAGGTTTTTCACATAGTGATTCGGGAGCCTCCACGAGGGTCTTTTCGTAAGAGTTGAGGTTGCGAAGTCTTTTCCACACGAGTAAATGTTTTTTTTCTTCCATATTTTAAGCTTAGGACAATCTTTAGTGGATATGGTATGATACTAAAATGAGAAAACATCTTTTCAGATCGAGATAACGACCCTGTCTCAATGGGCAAAAAAGTTCCTATGTTAACACCTATGGATTTTGAGTGCAAAATGGCCCGGAAGCGAAAGTGAAAAAAATACGTATTTTAACCATTTATATGTGTAAGAGTCTTAAAATTGAGCGTTTCTTTAAGATTCTTCGAAAAACATCGAAAGAAACAAAGGTTTTTCAGTTGGTGATCCAGGTGCCTCCATTAAGGTCTTTTTATAAGGGTTGAGGTTGTGAAGTCTTGTCGACACGAGTAAACATTTTTTTTCTTCCATATTTTAAGCTTAGGACAATCTTTTGTGGATGTGGTATGATACTAAAACGAGAAAACAACTTTTCAGATCGAGTTAACGACCCTGTCTCAATGGGCAAAAAAAGTTCCTATGTTAACACCTATGGATTTTGAGTGCAAAATGGCCCGGAAGCGAAAGTGAAAAAAAGTCGTATTTTCACCATTTATATGTGTAAGACTCTTAAACTTGAGCGTTTCCTTACAGATTCGTCGAAAAACATCGAAAGAAACAAAGGTTTTTCACATAGTCATTCGGGTGCCTCCACGAGGGTCTTTTCGTAAGGGTTGAGGTTGTGAAGTCTTTTCGACACGAGTAAATGTTTTTTTTCTTCCATATTTTAAGCTTAGGACAATCTTTAGTGGATATGGTATGATACTAAAACGAGAAAACATCTTTTCAGATCGAGTTAACGACCCTGTCTCAATGGGCAAAAAAGTTCCTATGTTAACACATATGGATTTTGAGTGCAAAATGGCTCGGAAGCGAAAGTGAAAAAAATACGTATTTTAACCATTTATATGTGTAAGAGTCTTAAAATTGAGCGTTTCTTTCAGATTCTTCGAAAAACATCGAAAGAAACAATGGTTTTTCGGTTGGTGTTCCAGGTGCCTCCATTAGGGTCTTTTTATAAGGGTTGAGGTTGTGAAGTCTTGTCGACACGAGTAAACATTTTTTTTCTTCCATATTTTAAGCTTAGGACAATCTTTTGTGGATGTGGTATGATACTAAAACGAGAAAACAACTTTTCAGATCGAGTGAACGACCCTGTCTCAAAGGGGAAAAAAGTTCCTATGTTAACAAC
>NW_019268527.1:5647214-5663354 GCF_002738365.1 Cucurbita moschata
AGAAAACAACTTTTCAGATCGAGTGAACGACCCTGTCTCAAAGGGGAAAAAAGTTCCTATGTTAACACCTATGGAATTTGAGTGCAAATGGCCCGGAAGCGAAAGTGAAAAAAATTCGTATTTTAACCATTTATATGTGTAAGATTCTTAAACGTGAGCGTTTCCTTACAGATTCGTCGAAAAACTTCGAAAGAAACAAAGGTTTTTCACATAGTGATTCGGGAGCCTCCACGAGGGTCTTTTCGTAAGGGTTGAGGTTGCGAAGTCTTTTCCACACGAGTAAATGTTTTTTTTCTTCCATATTTTAAGCTTAGGACAATCTTTAGTGGATATGGTATGATACTAAAATGAGAAAACATCTTTTCAGATCGAGATAACGACCCTGTCTCAATGGGCAAAAAAGTTCCTATGTTAACACCTATGGATTTTGAGTGCAAAATGGCCCGGAAGCGAAAGTGAAAAAAATACGTATTTTAACCATTTATATGTGTAAGAGTCTTAAAATTGAGCGTTTCTTTAAGATTCTTCGAAAAACATCGAAAGAAACAAAGGTTTTTCAGTTGGTGATCCAGGTGCCTCCATAAGGGTCTTTTTATAAGGGTTGAGGTTGTGAAATCTTGTCGACACGAGTAAACATTTTTTTTCTTCCATATTTTAAGCTTAGGACAATCTTTTGTGGATGTGGTATGATACTAAAACGAGAAAACAACTTTTCAGATCGAGTTAACGACCCTGTCTCAATGGGAAAAAAAGTTCCTATGTTAACACCTATGGATTTTGAGTGCAAAATGGCCCGGAAGCGAAAGTGAAAAAAAGTCGTATTTTCACCATTTATATGTGTAAGACTCTTAAACTTGAGCGTTTCCTTACAGATTCGTCGAAAAACATCGAAAGAAACAAAGGTTTTTCACATAGTCATTCGGGTGCCTCCACGAGGGTCTTTTCGTAAGGGTTGAGGTTGTGAAGTCTTTTCGACACGAGTAAATGTTTTTTTTCTTCCATATTTTAAGCTTAGGACAATCTTTAGTGGATATGGTATGATACTAAAACGAGAAAACAACTTTTCAGATCGAGTTAACGACCCTGTCTCAATGGGCAAAAAAAGTTCCTATGTTAACACCTATGGATTTTGAGTGCAAAATGGCCCGGAAGCGAAAGTGAAAAAAAGTCGTATTTTCACCATTTATATGTGTAAGACTCTTAAACTTGAGCGTTTCCTTACAGATTCGTCGAAAAACATCGAAAGAAACAAAGGTTTTTCACATAGTCATTCGGGTGCCTCCACGAGGGTCTTTTCGTAAGGGTTGAGGTTGTGAAGTCTTTTCGACACGAGTAAATGTTTTTTTTCTTCCATATTTTAAGCTTAGGACAATCTTTAGTGGATATGGTATGATACTAAAACGAGAAAACAACTTTTCAGATCGAGTTAACGACCCTGTCTCAATGGGCAAAAAAAGTTCCTATGTTAACACCTATGGATTTTGAGTGCAAAATGGCCCGGAAGCGAAAGTGAAAAAAAGTCGTATTTTCACCATTTATATGTGTAAGACTCTTAAACTTGAGCGTTTCCTTACAGATTCGTCGAAAAACATCGAAAGAAACAAAGGTTTTTCACATAGTCATTCGGGTGCCTCCACGAGGGTCTTTTCGTAAGGGTTGAGGTTGTGAAGTCTTTTCGACACGAGTAAATGTTTTTTTTCTTCCATATTTTAAGCTTAGGACAATCTTTAGTGGATATGGTATGATACTAAAACGAGAAAACAACTTTTCAGATCGAGTTAACGACCCTGTCTCAATGGGCAAAAAAAGTTCCTATGTTAACACCTATGGATTTTGAGTGCAAAATGGCCCGGAAGCGAAAGTGAAAAAAAGTCGTATTTTCACCATTTATATGTGTAAGACTCTTAAACTTGAGCGTTTCCTTACAGATTCGTCGAAAAACATCGAAAGAAACAAAGGTTTTTCACATAGTCATTCGGGTGCCTCCACGAGGGTCTTTTCGTAAGGGTTGAGGTTGTGAAGTCTTTTCGACACGAGTAAATGTTTTTTTTCTTCCATATTTTAAGCTTAGGACAATCTTTAGTGGATATGGTATGATACTAAAACGAGAAAACAACTTTTCAGATCGAGTTAACGACCCTGTCTCAATGGGCAAAAAAAGTTCCTATGTTAACACCTATGGATTTTGAGTGCAAAATGGCCCGGAAGCGAAAGTGAAAAAAAGTCGTATTTTCACCATTTATATGTGTAAGACTCTTAAACTTGAGCGTTTCCTTACAGATTCGTCGAAAAACATCGAAAGAAACAAAGGTTTTTCACATAGTCATTCGGGTGCCTCCACGAGGGTCTTTTCGTAAGGGTTGAGGTTGTGAAGTCTTTTCGACACGAGTAAATGTTTTTTTTCTTCCATATTTTAAGCTTAGGACAATCTTTAGTGGATATGGTATGATACTAAAACGAGAAAACAACTTTTCAGATCGAGTTAACGACCCTGTCTCAATGGGCAAAAAAAGTTCCTATGTTAACACCTATGGATTTTGAGTGCAAAATGGCCCGGAAGCGAAAGTGAAAAAAAGTCGTATTTTCACCATTTATATGTGTAAGACTCTTAAACTTGAGCGTTTCCTTACAGATTCGTCGAAAAACATCGAAAGAAACAAAGGTTTTTCACATAGTCATTCGGGTGCCTCCACGAGGGTCTTTTCGTAAGGGTTGAGGTTGTGAAGTCTTTTCGACACGAGTAAATGTTTTTTTTCTTCCATATTTTAAGCTTAGGACAATCTTTAGTGGATATGGTATGATACTAAAACGAGAAAACAACTTTTCAGATCGAGTTAACGACCCTGTCTCAATGGGCAAAAAAAGTTCCTATGTTAACACCTATGGATTTTGAGTGCAAAATGGCCCGGAAGCGAAAGTGAAAAAAAGTCGTATTTTCACCATTTATATGTGTAAGACTCTTAAACTTGAGCGTTTCCTTACAGATTCGTCGAAAAACATCGAAAGAAACAAAGGTTTTTCACATAGTCATTCGGGTGCCTCCACGAGGGTCTTTTCGTAAGGGTTGAGGTTGTGAAGTCTTTTCGACACGAGTAAATGTTTTTTTTCTTCCATATTTTAAGCTTAGGACAATCTTTAGTGGATATGGTATGATACTAAAACGAGAAAACAACTTTTCAGATCGAGTTAACGACCCTGTCTCAATGGGCAAAAAAAGTTCCTATGTTAACACCTATGGATTTTGAGTGCAAAATGGCCCGGAAGCGAAAGTGAAAAAAAGTCGTATTTTCACCATTTATATGTGTAAGACTCTTAAACTTGAGCGTTTCCTTACAGATTCGTCGAAAAACATCGAAAGAAACAAAGGTTTTTCACATAGTCATTCGGGTGCCTCCACGAGGGTCTTTTCGTAAGGGTTGAGGTTGTGAAGTCTTTTCGACACGAGTAAATGTTTTTTTTCTTCCATATTTTAAGCTTAGGACAATCTTTAGTGGATATGGTATGATACTAAAACGAGAAAACAACTTTTCAGATCGAGTGAACGACCCTGTCTCAAAGGGGAAAAAAGTTCCTATGTTAACACCTATGGAATTTGAGTGCAAATGGCCCGGAAGCGAAAGTGAAAAAAATTCGTATTTTAACAATTTATATGTGTAAGATTCTTAAACGTGAGCGTTTCCTTACAGATTCGTCGAAAAACATAGAAAGAAACAAAGGTTTTTCACGTAGGCATTCGGGTGCCTCCACGAGGGTCTTTTCGTAAGGGTTGAGGTTGTGAAGTCTTTTCGACACGAGTAAATGTTTTTTTTCTTACATATTTTAAGCTTGGCACAATCTTTAGTGGATATGGTATGATACTAAAATGAGAAAACATCTTTTCAGATTGAGATAACGACCCTATCTCAATGGGCATAAAAGTTCCTATGTTAACACCTATGGATTTTGAGTGCAAAATGGCCCGGAAGCGAAAGTGAAAAATATTCGTATTTTAACCATTTATATGTGTAAGATTCTTAAACTTGAGCGTTTCCTTACAGATTCGTCGAAAAACATCGAAAGAAACAAAGGTTTTTCACGTAGCCATTCGGGTGCCTCCACGAGGGTCTTTTCGTAAGGGTTGAGGTTGTGAAGTCTTTTCGACACGAGTAAATGTTTTTTTTCTTCCATATTTTAAGCTTAGGACAATCTTACGTGGATATGGTATGATACTAAAACGAGAAAACATCTTTTCAGATCGAGTTAACGACCCTGTCTCAATGGGCAAAAAAGTTCCTATGTTAACACCTATGGATTTTGAGTGCAAAATGGCCCGGAAGCGAAAGTGAAAAAAATTCGTATTTTAACCATTTATATGTGTAAGATTCTTAAACTTGAGCGTTTCCTTACAGATTCGTCGAAAAACATCGAAAAAAACAAAGGTTTTTCACGTAGCCATTCGGGAGCCTCCACGAGGGTCTTTTCGTAAGGGTTGAGGTTGCGAAGTCTTTTCGACACGAGTAAATGTATTTTTTCTTCCATATTTTACGCTTAGGACAATCTTTAGTAAATATGGTATGATACTAAAACGAGAAAATATCTTTTCAGATCGAGTTAACGACCCTGTCTCAATGGGCAAAAAAGTTCCTATGTTAACACCTATGGA
This sequence comes from Cucurbita moschata, assembly GCF_002738365.1. Taxonomy (NCBI): domain Eukaryota; kingdom Viridiplantae; phylum Streptophyta; class Magnoliopsida; order Cucurbitales; family Cucurbitaceae; genus Cucurbita; species Cucurbita moschata. The sequence continues at coordinate 5,651,857 of NW_019268527.1, forward strand.
TTTTGAGTGCAAAATGGCCCGGAAGCGAAAGTGAAAAAAATTCGTATTTTAACCATTTATATGTGTAAGAATCTTAAACTTGAGCGTTTCCTTACAGATTCGTCGAAAAACTTCGAAAGAAACAAAGGTTTTTCACATAGTGATTCGGGAGCCTCCACGAGGGTCTTTTCGTAAGGGTTGAGGTTGCGAAGTCTTTTCGACACGAGTAAATGTTTTTTTTCCACCATATTTTAAGCTTAGGACAATCTTTAGTGGATATGGTATGATACTAAAATGAGAAAACATCTTTTCCATATTTTAAGCTTAGGACAATCTTTAGTGGATATGGTATGATACTAAAATGAGAAAACATCTTTTCAGATCGAGATAACGACCACAATCTTTAGTGGATATGGTATGATACTAAAATGAGAAAACATCTTTTCAGATCGAGATAACGACCCTGTCTCAATGGGCAAAAAAGTTCCTATGTTAACACCTATGGATTTTGAGTGCAAAATGGTCGGGAAGCGAAAGTGAAAAAAATTCGTATTTTAACAATTTATATGTGTAAGATTCTTAAACTTGAACGTTTCCTTACAGATTCGTCGAAAAACATCGAAAGAAACAAAGGTTTTTCACATAGTGATTCGGGAGCGTTTCCTTACAGATTCGTCGAAAAACATCGAAAGAAACAAAGGTTTTTCACATAGTGATTCGGGAGCCTCCACGAGGGTCTTTTCGTAAGGGTTGAGGTTGCGAAGTCTTTTCGACACGAGTAAATGTTTTTTTTCTTCCATATTTTACGTTTAGGACAATCTTTAGTGGATATGGTATGATACTAAAATGAGAAAACATCTTTTCAGATCGAGATAACGACCCTGTCTCAATGGGCAAAAAAGTTCCTATGTTAACACATATGGATTTTGAGTGCAAAATGGCTCGGAAGCGAAAGTGAAAAAAATACGTATTTTAACCATTTATATGTGTAAGAGTCTTAAAATTGAGCGTTTCTTTCAGATTCTTCGAAAAACATCGAAAGAAACAATGGTTTTTCGGTTGGTGTTCCAGGTGCCTCCATTAGGGTCTTTTTATAAGGGTTGAGGTTGTGAAGTCTTGTCGAAACGAGTAAACATTTTTTTTCTTCCATATTTTAAGCTTAGGACAATCTTTTGTGGACGTGGTATGATACTAAAACGAGAAAACAACTTTTCAGATCGAGTGACCGACCCTGTCTCAAAGGGGAAAAAAGTTCCTATGTTAACACCTATGGAATTTGAGTGCAAAATGGCCCGGAAGCGAAAGTGAAAAAAATTCGTATTTTAAACATTTATATGTGTAAGATTCATAAACTTGAGCGTTTCCTAACAGATTCGTCGAAAAACTTCGAAAGAAACAAAGGTTTTTCAAATAGTGATTCGGGTGCCTCCACGAGGGTCCTTTCGTAAGGGTTGAGGTTGTGAAGTCTTTTCGACACGAGTAAATATTTTTTTTCGTCCATATTTTAAGCTTAGGACAATCTTTAGTGGATATGGTATGATACTAAAACGAGAAAACATCTTTTCAGATCGAGTTAACGACCCTGTCTCAATGGGCAAAAAAGTTCCTATGTTAACACCTATGGATTTTGAGTGCAAAATGGCCCGGAAGCGAAAGTGAAAAATATTCGTATTTTAACCATTTATATGTGTAAGATTCTTAAACTTGAGCGTTTCCTTACAGATTCGTCGAAAAACATAGAAAGAAACAAAGGTTTTTCACGTAGGCATTCGGGTGCCTCCACGAGGGTCTTTTCGTAAGGGTTGAGGTTGTGAAGTCTTTTCGACACGAGTAAATGTTTTTTTTCTTACATATTTTTAGCTTAGGACAATCTTTAGTGGATATGGTATGATACTAAAATGAGAAAACATCTTTTCAGATCGAGATAACGACCCTATCTCAATGGGCAAAAAAGTTCCTATGTTAACACCTATGGATTTTGAGTGCAAAATGGCCCGGAAGCGAAAGTGAAAAAAATTCGTATTTTAACCATTTATATGTGTAAGATTCTTAAACTTGAGCGTTTCCTTACAGATTCGTCGAAAAACATCGAAAGAAAAAAAGGTTTTTCACATAGTGATTCGGGATCCTCCACGAGGGTCTTTTCGTAAGGGTTGAGGTTGCGAAGTCTTTTCGACACGAGTAAATGTTTTTTTTCTTCCATATTTTACGCTTAGGACAATCTTTAGTAAATATGGTATGATACTAAAACGAGAAAATATCTTTTCAGATCGAGTTAACGACCCTGTCTCAATGGGCAAAAATGTTCGTATGTTAACACCTATAGAATTTGAGTGCAAAATGGCCCGGAAGCGAAAGTGAAAAAAATTCGTATTTTAACCATTTATATGTGTAAGATTCATAAACTTGAGCGTTTCCTTACATATTCGTCGAAAAACTTCGAAAGAAACTAAGGTTTTTCAAATAGTGATTCGGGTGCCTCCACGAGGGTCCTTTCGTAAGGGTTGAGGTTGTGAAGTCTTTTCGACACGAGTAAATATTTTCTTTCGTCCATATTTTAAGCTTAGGACAATCTTTAGTGGATATGGTATGATACTAAAACGAGAAAACAACTTTTCAGATCGATTTAACGACCCTGTCTCAAAGGGGAAAAAAGTTCCTATGTTAACACCTATGGAATTTGAGTGCAAAATGTCCCGGAAGCGAAAGTGAAAAAAATTCGTATTTTAACCATTTATATGTGTAAGATTCTTAAACGTGAGCGTTTCCTTACAGATTCGTCGAAAAACATAGAAAGAAACAAAGGTTTTTCACGTAGGCATTCGGGTGCCTCCACGAGGGTCTTTTCGTAAGGGTTGAGGTTGTGAAGTCTTTTCGACACGAGTAAATGTTTTTTTTCTTACATATTTTAAGCTTAGGACAATCTTTAGTGGATATGGTATGATACTAAAATGAGAAAACATCTTTTCAGATCGAGATAACGACCCTATCTCAATGGGCAAAAAAGTTCCTATGTTAACACCTATGGATTTTGAGTGCAAAATGGCCCGGAAGCGAAAGTGAAAAAAATTCGTATTTTAACCATTTATATGTGTAAGATTCTTAAACTTGAGCGTTTCCTTACAGATTCGTCGAAAAACATCGAAAGAAACAAAGGTTTTTCACATAGTGATTCGGGAGCCTCCACGAGGGTCTTTTCGTAAGGGTTGAGGTTGTGAAGTCTTTTCGACACGAGTAAATATTTTTTTTCTTCCATATTTTAAAGTTAGGACAATCTTTAATGGATATGGTATGATACTAAAACGAGAAAAAAACTTTTCAGATCGAGTTAACGACCCAGTCTCAAAGGGGAAAAAAGTTCCTATGTTAACACCTACGGAATTTGAGTGCAAAATGGCCCGATAGCGAAAGTGAAAAAAAATTGTATTTTAACCATTTATATGTGTAAGATTCATAAACTTGAGCATTTCCTTACATATTCGTCGAAATCTTCGAAAGAAACAAAGGTTTTTCACGTAGCGATTCAGGTGCCTCCACGAGGGTCTTTTCGTAAGGGTTGAGGTTGTGAAGTCTTTTCGACACGAGTAAATGTTTTTTTTCTTCCATATTTTAACCTTAGGACAATCTTTAGTGGATATGGTATGATACTAAAACGAGAAAACAACTTTTCAGATCGAGTTAACGACCCTGTCTCAAAGGGGAAAAAAGTTCCTATGTTAACACCTATAGAATTTGAGTGCAAAATGGCCCGGAAGCGAAAGTGAAAAAAATTCGTATTTTAACCATTTATATGTGTAAGATTCATAAACTTGAGCGTTTCCTTACATATTCGTCGAAAAACTTCGAAAGAAACTAAGGTTTTTCAAATAGTGATTCGGGTGCCTCCACGTGGGTCCTTTCGTAAGGGTTGAGGTTGTGAAGTCTTTTCGACACGAGTAAATGTTTTTTTTTGTCCATATTTTAAGCTTAGGACAATCTTTAGTGGATATGGTATGATACTAAAATGAGAAAACAACTTTTCAGATCGAGTTAACGACCCTGTCTCAAAGGGGAAAAAAGTTCCTATGTTAACACCTATGGAATTTGAGTGCAAAATGGCCCGGAAGCGAAAGTGAAAAAAATTCGTATTTTAACCATTTATATGTGTAAGATTCATAAACTTGAGCGTTTCCTTACAGATTCGTTGAAAAACTTCGAAAGTAACAAAGGTTTTTCAAATAGTGATTCGGGTGCCTCCACGAGGGTCCTTTCGTAAGGGTTGAGGTTGTGAAGTCTTTTCGACACGAGTAAATGTTTTTTTTCGTCCATATTTTAAGCTTAGGACAATCTTTAGTGGATATGGTATGATACTAAAATGAGAAAACAACTTTTCAGATCGATTTAACGACCCTGTCTCAAAGGGGAAAAAAGTTCCTATGTTAACACCTATGGAATTTGAGTGAAAAATGGCCCGAAAGCGAAAGTGAAAAAAATTTGAATTTTAACCATTTATATGTGTAAGATTCATAAACTTGAGCATTTCCTTACAGTTTCGTGAAAATCTTCGAAAGAAACAAAGGTTTTTCACGTAGTGATTCGGGTGCCTCCACGAGGGTCTTTTCGTAAGGGTTGAGGTTGTGAAGTGTTTTCGACACGAGTAAATGTTTTTTTTCTTCCATATTTTAAGCTTAGGACAATCTTTAGTGGATATGGTATGATACTAAAACGAGAAAACAACTTTTCAGATCGAGTTAACGACCCTGTCTCAATGGGCAAAAAAAGTTCCTATGTTAACACCTATGGATTTTGAGTGCAAAATGGCCCGGAAGCGAAAGTGAAAAAAAGTCGTATTTTCACCATTTATATGTGTAAGACTCTTAAACTTGAGCGTTTCCTTACAGATTCGTCGAAAAACATCGAAAGAAACAAAGGTTTTTCACATAGTCATTCGGGTGCCTCCACGAGGGTCTTTTCGTAAGGGTTGAGGTTGTGAAGTCTTTTCGACACGAGTAAATGTTTTTTTTCTTCCATATTTTAAGCTTAGGACAATCTTTAGTGGATATGGTATGATACTAAAACGAGAAAACAACTTTTCAGATCGAGTTAACGACCCTGTCTCAATGGGCAAAAAAAGTTCCTATGTTAACACCTATGGATTTTGAGTGCAAAATGGCCCGGAAGCGAAAGTGAAAAAAAGTCGTATTTTCACCATTTATATGTGTAAGACTCTTAAACTTGAGCGTTTCCTTACAGATTCGTCGAAAAACATCGAAAGAAACAAAGGTTTTTCACATAGTCATTCGGGTGCCTCCACGAGGGTCTTTTCGTAAGGGTTGAGGTTGTGAAGTCTTTTCGACACGAGTAAATGTTTTTTTTCTTCCATATTTTAAGCTTAGGACAATCTTTAGTGGATATGGTATGATACTAAAACGAGAAAACAACTTTTCAGATCGAGTTAACGACCCTGTCTCAATGGGCAAAAAAAGTTCCTATGTTAACACCTATGGATTTTGAGTGCAAAATGGCCCGGAAGCGAAAGTGAAAAAAAGTCGTATTTTCACCATTTATATGTGTAAGACTCTTAAACTTGAGCGTTTCCTTACAGATTCGTCGAAAAACATCGAAAGAAACAAAGGTTTTTCACATAGTCATTCGGGTGCCTCCACGAGGGTCTTTTCGTAAGGGTTGAGGTTGTGAAGTCTTTTCGACACGAGTAAATGTTTTTTTTCTTCCATATTTTAAGCTTAGGACAATCTTTAGTGGATATGGTATGATACTAAAACGAGAAAACAACTTTTCAGATCGAGTTAACGACCCTGTCTCAATGGGCAAAAAAAGTTCCTATGTTAACACCTATGGATTTTGAGTGCAAAATGGCCCGGAAGCGAAAGTGAAAAAAAGTCGTATTTTCACCATTTATATGTGTAAGACTCTTAAACTTGAGCGTTTCCTTACAGATTCGTCGAAAAACATCGAAAGAAACAAAGGTTTTTCACATAGTCATTCGGGTGCCTCCACGAGGGTCTTTTCGTAAGGGTTGAGGTTGTGAAGTCTTTTCGACACGAGTAAATGTTTTTTTTCTTCCATATTTTAAGCTTAGGACAATCTTTAGTGGATATGGTATGATACTAAAACGAGAAAACAACTTTTCAGATCGAGTTAACGACCCTGTCTCAATGGGCAAAAAAAGTTCCTATGTTAACACCTATGGATTTTGAGTGCAAAATGGCCCGGAAGCGAAAGTGAAAAAAAGTCGTATTTTCACCATTTATATGTGTAAGACTCTTAAACTTGAGCGTTTCCTTACAGATTCGTCGAAAAACATCGAAAGAAACAAAGGTTTTTCACATAGTCATTCGGGTGCCTCCACGAGGGTCTTTTCGTAAGGGTTGAGGTTGTGAAGTCTTTTCGACACGAGTAAATGTTTTTTTTCTTCCATATTTTAAGCTTAGGACAATCTTTAGTGGATATGGTATGATACTAAAACGAGAAAACAACTTTTCAGATCGAGTTAACGACCCTGTCTCAATGGGCAAAAAAAGTTCCTATGTTAACACCTATGGATTTTGAGTGCAAAATGGCCCGGAAGCGAAAGTGAAAAAAAGTCGTATTTTCACCATTTATATGTGTAAGACTCTTAAACTTGAGCGTTTCCTTACAGATTCGTCGAAAAACATCGAAAGAAACAAAGGTTTTTCACATAGTCATTCGGGTGCCTCCACGAGGGTCTTTTCGTAAGGGTTGAGGTTGTGAAGTCTTTTCGACACGAGTAAATGTTTTTTTTCTTCCATATTTTAAGCTTAGGACAATCTTTAGTGGATATGGTATGATACTAAAACGAGAAAACAACTTTTCAGATCGAGTTAACGACCCTGTCTCAATGGGCAAAAAAAGTTCCTATGTTAACACCTATGGATTTTGAGTACAAAATGGCCCGGAGGCGAAAGTGAAAAAATTTTGTATTTTAAAAATTTATATGTGTAAGATTCTTAAACTTGAACGTTTCCTTACAGATTCGTCGAAAAACATCGAAAGAAACAAAGGTTTTTCACGTAGACATTCGGGGGCCTCCACGAGGGTCTTTTCGTAAGGGCTGAGGTTGTGAAGTCTTTTCGACACGAGTAAATGTTTTTTTTCTCCCATATTTTAAGCTTAGAACAATCTTTAGTGGATATGGTATGATACTAAAACGAGAAAACATCTTTTCAGATCGAGTTAACGACCCTGTCTCAATGGGCAAAAAAGTTCCTATGTTAACACCTATGGATTTTGAGTGCAAAATGGCCCGGAAGCGAAAGTGAAAAATATTTGTATTTTAACCATTTATATGTGTAAGATTCTTAAACTTGAATGTTTCCTTACAGATTCGTCGAAAAACATCGAAAAAAACAAAGGTTTTTCACGTAGCCATTCGGGTGCCTCCACGAGGGTCTTTTCGTAAGGGTTGAGGTTGTGAAGTCTTTTCGACACGAGTAAATGTTTTTTTTCTTCCATATTTTAAGCTTAGGACAATCTTACGTGGATATGGTATGATACTAAAACGAGAAAACATCTTTTCAGATCGAGTTAACGACCCTGTCTCAATGGGCAAAAAAGTTCCTATGTTAACACCTATGGATTTTGAGTGCAAAATGGCCCGGAAGCGAAAGTGAAAAATATTCGTATTTTAACCATTTATATGTGTAAGATTCTTAAACTTGAGCGTTTCCTTACAGATTCGTCGAAAAACATCGAAAGAAACAAAGGTTTTTCACGTAGCCATTCGGGTGCCTCCACGAGGGTCTTTTCGTAAGGGTTGAGGTTGTGAAGTCTTTTCGACACGAGTAAATGTTTTTTTTCTTCCATATTTTAAGCTTAGGACAATCTTACGTGGATATGGTATGATACTAAAACGAGAAAACATCTTTTCAGATCGAGTTAACGACCCTGTCTCAATGGGCAAAAAAGTTCCTATGTTAACACCTATGGATTTTGAGTGCAAAATGGCCCGGAAGCGAAAGTGAAAAATATTCGTATTTTAACCATTTATATGTGTAAGATTCTTAAACTTGAGCGTTTCCTTACAGATTCGTCGAAAAACATCGAAAGAAACAAAGGTTTTTCACGTAGCCATTCGGGTGCCTCCACGAGGGTCTTTTCGTAAGGGTTGAGGTTGTGAAGTCTTTTCGACACGAGTAAATGTTTTTTTTCTTCCATATTTTAAGCTTAGGACAATCTTACGTGGATATGGTATGATACTAAAACGAGAAAACATCTTTTCAGATCGAGTTAACGACCCTGTCTCAATGGGCAAAAAAGTTCCTATGTTAACACCTATGGATTTTGAGTGCAAAATGGCCCGGAAGCGAAAGTGAAAAATATTCGTATTTTAACCATTTATATGTGTAAGATTCTTAAACTTGAGCGTTTCCTTACAGATTCGTCGAAAAACATCGAAAGAAACAAAGGTTTTTCACGTAGCCATTCGGGTGCCTCCACGAGGGTCTTTTCGTAAGGGTTGAGGTTGTGAAGTCTTTTCGACACGAGTAAATGTTTTTTTTCTTCCATATTTTAAGCTTAGGACAATCTTACGTGGATATGGTATGATACTAAAACGAGAAAACATCTTTTCAGATCGAGTTAACGACCCTGTCTCAATGGGCAAAAAAGTTCCTATGTTAACACCTATGGATTTTGAGTGCAAAATGGCCCGGAAGCGAAAGTGAAAAATATTCGTATTTTAACCATTTATATGTGTAAGATTCTTAAACTTGAGCGTTTCCTTACAGATTCGTCGAAAAACATCGAAAGAAACAAAGGTTTTTCACGTAGCCATTCGGGTGCCTCCACGAGGGTCTTTTCGTAAGGGTTGAGGTTGTGAAGTCTTTTCGACACGAGTAAATGTTTTTTTTCTTCCATATTTTAAGCTTAGGACAATCTTACGTGGATATGGTATGATACTAAAACGAGAAAACATCTTTTCAGATCGAGTTAACGACCCTGTCTCAATGGGCAAAAAAGTTCCTATGTTAACACCTATGGATTTTGAGTGCAAAATGGCCCGGAAGCGAAAGTGAAAAATATTCGTATTTTAACCATTTATATGTGTAAGATTCTTAAACTTGAGCGTTTCCTTACAGATTCGTCGAAAAACATCGAAAGAAACAAAGGTTTTTCACGTAGCCATTCGGGTGCCTCCACGAGGGTCTTTTCGTAAGGGTTGAGGTTGTGAAGTCTTTTCGACACGAGTAAATGTTTTTTTTCTTCCATATTTTAAGCTTAGGACAATCTTACGTGGATATGGTATGATACTAAAACGAGAAAACATCTTTTCAGATCGAGTTAACGACCCTGTCTCAATGGGCAAAAAAGTTCCTATGTTAACACCTATGGATTTTGAGTGCAAAATGGCCCGGAAGCGAAAGTGAAAAATATTCGTATTTTAACCATTTATATGTGTAAGATTCTTAAACTTGAGCGTTTCCTTACAGATTCGTCGAAAAACATCGAAAGAAACAAAGGTTTTTCACGTAGCCATTCGGGTGCCTCCACGAGGGTCTTTTCGTAAGGGTTGAGGTTGTGAAGTCTTTTCGACACGAGTAAATGTTTTTTTTCTTCCATATTTTAAGCTTAGGACAATCTTACGTGGATATGGTATGATACTAAAACGAGAAAACATCTTTTCAGATCGAGTTAACGACCCTGTCTCAATGGGCAAAAAAGTTCCTATGTTAACACCTATGGATTTTGAGTGCAAAATGGCCCGGAAGCGAAAGTGAAAAATATTCGTATTTTAACCATTTATATGTGTAAGATTCTTAAACTTGAGCGTTTCCTTACAGATTCGTCGAAAAACATCGAAAGAAACAAAGGTTTTTCACGTAGCCATTCGGGTGCCTCCACGAGGGTCTTTTCGTAAGGGTTGAGGTTGTGAAGTCTTTTCGACACGAGTAAATGTTTTTTTTCTTCCATATTTTAAGCTTAGGACAATCTTTAGTGGATATGGTATGATACTAAAACGAGAAAACATCTTTTCAGATCGAGTTAACGACCCTGTCTCAATGGGCAAAAAAGTTCCTATGTTAACACCTATGGATTTTGAGTGCAAAATGGCCCGGAAGCGAAAGTGAAAAATATTCGTATTTTAACCATTTATATGTGTAAGATTCTTAAACTTGAGCGTTTCCTTACAGATTCGTCGAAAAACATCGAAAGAAACAAAGGTTTTTCACGTAGCCATTCGGGTGCCTCCACGAGGGTCTTTTCGTAAGGGTTGAGGTTGTGAAGTCTTTTCGACACGAGTAAATGTTTTTTTTCTTCCATATTTTAAGCTTAGGACAATCTTTAGTGGATATGGTATGATACTAAAACGAGAAAACATCTTTTCAGATCGAGTTAACGACCCTGTCTCAATGGGCAAAAAAGTTCCTATGTTAACACCGATGGATTTTGAGTGCAAAATGGCCCGGAAGCGAAAGTGAAAAATATTTGTATTTTAACCATTTATATGTGTAAGATTCTAAAACTTGAATGTTTCCTTACAGATTCGTCGAAAAACATCGAAAGAAACAAAGGTTTTTCACGTAGCCATTCGGGTGCCTCCACGAGGGTCTTTTCGTAAGGGTTGAGGTTGTGAAGTCTTTTCGACACGAGTAAATGTTTTTTTTCTTCCATATTTTAAGCTTAGGACAATCTTTAGTGGATATGGTATGATACTAAAACGAGAAAACATCTTTTCAGATCGAGTTAACGACCCTGTCTCAATGGGCAAAATAGTTCCTAAGTTAACACCTATGGATTTTGAGTGCAAAATGGCCCGGAAGCGAAAGTGAAAAAATTTCGTATTTTAACCATTTATATGTGTAAGATTCTTAAACTTGAACGTTTCCTTAAAGATTCGTCGAAAAACATCGAAAGAAACAAAGGTTTTTCACGTAGCCATTCGGGTGCCTCCACGAGGGTCTTTTCGTGAGGGTTGAGGTTGTGAAGTCTTTTCGACACGAGTAAATGTTTTTTTTCTCCCATATTTTAAGCTTAGGACAATCTTTAGTGGATATGGTATGATACTTAAACGAGAAAACATCTTTTCAGATCGAGTTAACGACCCTGTCTCAATGGGATAAAAAGTTCCTACGTTAACACCTATGGATTTTGAGTGCAAAATGGCCCGGAAGGGAAAGTTAAAAATAAAAAGTTCCTACGTTAACACCTATGGATTTTGAGTGCAAAATGGCCCGGAAGGGAAAGTTAAAAATATTTGTATTTTAACAATTTATATGTGTAAGATTCTTAAACTTGAACGTTTCCTTACAGACTCGTCGAAAAACATCGAAAAAAACAAAGGTTTTTCACGTAGCCATTCGGGTGCCTCCACGAGGGTCTTTTCGTAAGGGTTGAGGTTGTGAAGTGTTTTCGACACGAGTAAATGTTTTTTTTCTCCCATATTTTAAGCTTAGGAGAATCTTTAGTGGATATGGTATGATACTAAAATGAGAAAACATCTTTTCAGATCGAGTTAACGACCCTGTCTCAATGGGCAAAAAAGTTCCTATGTTAACACC
>NW_019268528.1:0-3278 GCF_002738365.1 Cucurbita moschata
CCCTAAACCCTAAACCCTAAACCCTAAACCCTAAACCCTAAACCCTAAACCCTAAACCCTAAACCCTAAACCCTAAACCCTAAACCCTAAACCCTAAACCCTATACCCTATACCCTAAACCCTATACCCTAAACCCTAAACCCTAAACCCTAAACCCTAAACCCTAAACCCTAAAACCCTAAACCCTAAACCCTAAAACCCTAAACCCTAAAACCCTAAACCCTAAACCCTAAACCCTAAACCCTAAACCCTAAACCCTAAACCCTAAACCAACCCTATACCCTAAACCCTAAACCCTATACCCTAAACCCTAAACCCTAAACCCTATACCCTAAACCCTAAACCCTAAACCCTAAACCCTATACCCTATACCCCTAAACCCTATACCCTATACCCTATACCCCTAAACCCTAAAACCCTAAAACCCTATACCCTATACCCTAAAACCCTATACCCTAAACCCTAAACCCTAAACCCTAAACCCTAAACCCTAAAACCCTAAACCCTAAACCCTAAACCCTAAAACCCTAAAACCCTAAACCCTAACCCCTAAAACCCTAAACCCTAAACCCCTAAACCCCTAAAACCCTAAACCCTAAACCCCTAAAACCCTAAACCCCCTAAAAACACTAAAAACCCTTATCCCTAAACCCAAAAGATTCTTTCAATCTCTTTCAATGAATCAATAACGAGTTTGATAAATCTTACACCTATGTTTGGTTAAAATACAAAACTTATACACTTTCGCTCACGGGCATTTTGGAGTCTAATTCCTTAGGTGTTAATGTAGGAACTTTTTTCCCCTTTGAGACAGGGTCGTTATCTCAATATTAAAAGTGTTTTTCTTGTTTTAGTATCATACCATATCCACTAAAGATTGTCGTAAGCTTAAAATATGGAAGGAAAAAAACATTTACTAGTGTCTATAAGACCTCAAACCTCAACTCTGTCGAGAAGATCCTCTTGGATGCACTTAAATCATTATGTGAATAGCTTAAGTTTCTTTCAATCTTTTTCAACAAAACTGTAAGGAACACTCACGTTTGAGTAACCGGGTTAAAATACGAAACTTATGCACTTTCGCTTCGAGGCCATTTTGAAGTTTGGGCTTTGGGTTTGATGTTTTAGGGTTCGGGTTTCGGGTTTCGGGTTTCGGGTAAACTCATATTTTTACCACTTTCCAAAATGTTGCCGTTCGTACGGAATCGCTGACGAAAATAAGCTGCCGTGAGAAACATTGGGGTGAAAGTTCGCCACACTCGGAACTTAGAAGCAGCCGCCCCGTAGTGCAGTCTGAGCTCCTGCGATCAATAGCAGCATCAAAGTTATGAACGAAGGGATGAAAACAACGACGAAGAAAATGGTTAAAGAGGATGAGATTTTTGCTTCTTGTACTTTCGCCAGCCTCGGTCTGCACGCTACTTTATGCGACGAACTCCGAGGTGTGTTGTGTGCCGACTTTGTTCTCTTCCTTCATCGCGTCCTTTTATAATCTGCTTTCTGTTATGCTAATCATTCAACAATCTACTGTAATAGTTTTTGAGGGTTTAGCGTATTCGGTTAATTGTATTGATTCTAATCTTGGCCTACATCTTCCGGTGTTGTTTTTTCTTCGATTGTAACAGATAAAATGGGTTTTGAAGTTCCTACGCTTGTACAGGCTCAAGCAATTCCGGCTATTTTATCTGGGCGTCATGTGTATCCTTCGAACATAACTTCTTTTAGTTGATATATAGTTGATTGCAGATGCGCGTGTTTATATTTTGATAATAAACTGATTGTATTGAAGAAAAATGCATACGAATACAAAAGGGGGATATCTGGACATTGATTATCTTTATCACGTGGAAATTCATTGAATGGCACATCTATCTTTTGATATTTGCAGTGCTTCTGTAAGTTTTCTTAACTTCTTCCTGTAGTCTTGTTAATGCGGCCACAGGCACTGGCAAAACTGTTGCGTATTTGGTTCCCATCATCCATCACTTGCAGAAGTCCGATCGTAGGATTCAGCGGGCCGATGGAACATTCTGTGCGTAACAGTAGTAATTTCTCAATTTTGCCTCTGCCCACTTATTTAATTTTATTTATATATATTTAAAAGGAAACAAGCGAGTTCATCAAGAAACCAATAAACTAGAGACCAATGCCTCCCTTCCTGAAGGGGATCAAACACTACCCTCTCGTTCTAGGATTTTCGCTGAGGTTTCTAATTAGATCACAAAGTTCTGGATTTCTTGTGAAGAGAATTTCATGCAATCAAGAGCATTAGGATAGGTGCAGGACCAAACGGAATAGAAGAACCTGACAGAGCAAGTTCCATCACTCTACGACCCAAAGAGAGACAAAATTTCATTGACGAAATCAAATAATTATGTAAAAGTATCAATCGACATTCATTGAAAGAAAAAGCTGAAAATTAATTGAATTTCAAAAGCCTGAAACCAAACTGAAGAAAGCTATAGATAGAACAAACTTTTGTACATTGGCAGTATTGTTGAACTATCTCTCACTCACAGACATACCTGATATCTCCCATGTTTATTTGAATCTAACAAATTATTTGGCCATAGCGTTGGTTCTGGTACCAACGCGAGAGCTATGCATGCAGGTCTATGAAACTCTACAGAAATTATTACATCGTTATCATTGGATTGTCCCTGGTTACATAACAGGCGGGGAAAGCCGGTCGAAGGAGAAAGCCAGGTTGCGGAAAGGTAGGATAATCATAGTTTAAGTTATGGAATTACCATTTCATTTTGATGTAAGTTAGCTTTGTTCCATGACAATGTGTATGTGTTTGCTGGTCTTTTGGGAAAGAAATTATTTCATTTAATAAATTTTTAGCATAACGACTTCATAGCTATAATTGTAGTAATTGGATGGCGATAATTAGGGATGCACAATGAAACTGACAAAATTGGGCCAAACCAAAATGATTTTTCGGTTTAGTCGGTTTGCTGTTTTGTTTGATTTATGTTAAAATACCATTTTAGTTCATATGCTTGAGTCTTATTAAATTTTAGTCCTGCTTTCAAATGTCCAAATTTATTCTAGGTAGTTCTATAAATCTTTAAATTAGTCCTTATTGTTAGTTTTAACTTTAATATGATAAGATATTGAAGTTAATTTTATCAAACTGGGTACAATAATTATCATTTCCATTTGTGGAAATAAAAGATATGATTTGAATTTGTTTCCAAAATTTATAGCGAGAAGGCTAATAGTGACTACTTTTTTTTTTTTTTTTTTTTTTTGAAAAGTTAACAATAAACTAA
>NW_019268528.1:4195-9902 GCF_002738365.1 Cucurbita moschata
TTTTTTTTTTTTTTTTTTTTTATTGAAAAGTTAACAATAAACTAATAGTAGAGATTAATTTTAAGATTTGTTAAAATTACGCAAACCAAATTTGATCGTTTCAAAGTATAGGAAATAAAATAGCTCTTTGAGGTAAAACTGGCCATGTAAAATACCTTAACCTACTTTGGAATTTAACAGAGAAAGGTGTAGAACTAGTAGCAAGAGAACTCCCTAGAAGGATGGGGGGACATTGTGCTTTATTTTTAATATCAAAAACATGTTTTTTTTGTTGTGCTTTATGTGAGATCCCATATCGGTTGAAGAGGTGAAGGAAGCATTCCTTATAAGGGTGTGGAAACCTCCTAACAAACGCATTTTAAAACCGTGAGGCTGACAACGATACCCTAAAAACCCTAAACCCTAAACCCTTGAAACCGTGAGGCTAACGACGATACCCTAAACACTAAAAACCGCTATGGCTAACATGCCAATTTTTTTATGGTCTGTGCTCAGGTATATCAATTTTAGTTGCAACGCCAGGTCGGCTCTTGGATCACCTAAAGAACACATCATCCTTTTTGTACTCAAATTTGCATTGGATAGTGTTTGATGAGGCAGATAGGTATGGTTACTCTCTGCTTTTTAGTACAATGCATTCTGGATCGGTCCTCTTATTTTTCACTCTTCTACATGGAACTTGTGCATCTATACAGAATTTTCGAATTAGGATGTGGCAAAGAAGTTGAGGAAATACTGGATCATTTGGGCTCAAGGAAGAATATTGTCAATAAGGATAATGGCACTTCAAGTTTTGAATTCCCGCAGCAGAATTTGCTTTTTTCGGCCACCTTAAACGAAAAAGTAAACTGTTTTGCCAAAATTAGTTTAGAGAATCCCATTATGATTGGTCTTGATGCTGGCAACAATGCCCTTGAATTTCAACCATCTGAACATGGTCGATTTTTGGGACATGACATAAATGATGAAGCCCAGCCCACAAGGAAGGAAAAGAACTTAATTGCAGATTATAAAATACCAACCCAGTTAGTTCAGAGTTACGTGCAAGGTAATTTGATTAAAAGTTATATTTTATGAACTTTCACATGGTATTCATGAGTGCAGAGGATTGGATCCATGTTACTTTGACATTGAATTGACTATCCAGAGCATCCCTTTTGTATTTTTGTGCAGAGCCATGAAATTTCCTTTCTTAGGTCATCTACAACTGTGGTGCTTGCATGTAGATCTTTGAGTTTTATTTGGTTTGCCTCTTTGTTGTCTCAGACTATTGGTTTTGTTTTAATGTAACATAATTAGTAATTTTTTTTGTAATTTTCATTTAAATGGTTAATTGTTCTAATTTTTTTTGTTAGTTGTTTACCTAGTTAGTAGGTTGTAGGCTAACCACTAATCCCCTCTCAACAAGGGTTAATCTCATGTTATTGGCTTACCTTTTGAATCCTAATAAACATTCCTTCGATGATTTTTGGAGATGTCCTTTGATTGTTTGGTTGCATGAAATTTGTATAATAGCAACCCGATGAAAGGGGCTGATGGCTGGAAAAAGAGTAGCTACCCGCCAAAATAACATAGTTCAGTCTGATATATAATATAATATATTATAAACTATATGATATTGTAAAATAATAATCAAAATTAATTAACGATAGTTTATATTCAACCTAATATTTAGTGGGTAACTACGACTTTATGGTTTATAAGTATATTATAAAACACCTTTTGAACAATTATTTAAATTAGGGTTCAATTTTTGTAAATGCTACCAAACACATTTGGAAACATGAAATACAACTTAGTTTCATTAAATTTCTTGTTTTCAATTTTTTTTTCCTGATTGCATACCAAACAAGTCCTCACTAGTTATCCTACATCATAAAAAGCATCCCTTTGAGGATTTTTAGAGATTTTCTCCTTTGATGCTTGGTTGTATAATGTTTGGTCCTTTTTGTTCTTTTGCCCTCCTATTCATGCTGCATCTAACATGTACACTTGTGATTAATTTTTTGTTTGCAGCACCGTGTGCTTCTCGGTTGGCTGTGCTTTTTTCTGTTCTGAAGTATTTGTTTGAGAGAGACTGCTTCGAGAAGGTAAAGACGATTCAATACTTATGTTTAGGTGGAAGATTTAGTATTATCACTCGTAAAAAAGGTTTTATTTTTATCATGTTCTTAGCAGTTATAGAATAATGCACACAAATGCAATAAAAGTAATGTGGCTCTCTACTCTTGTGTCACTCTATCTTAGTACTTTTTGTTGCATCCTCTAGGAAGAGTTGTGTGAGGATATTTGTAGAGGCAAACTGCCCAAAAATGTAAGGATATATTTGGAGAGGCAAACTGCCTAATAATTAGGATGTATTCTTACTTCATTCCCTGCCTTCAAGACTCAAGAGCTTCAATAAAGACAACATTCAAAAAGCCCTTCGTTCATCTCTCACTTCATGTTTGTCTTGATTGCAAGAATAGAAGAGGAGCTTTGATCATGTTTTCATCCGATGTGAATTAGTTTTCATTTGTCAGTTCTAATGCACCAAGTCTTTCTGCATATGATGTATATCTTGTAAATCATCAAAAATGATCTATCCAAAGAACAATAGTTATCAAAATTGATCTTCTTACTCTATCAGCATGGGAAGAAGTCAAGTTGATGGTGATGAAAATCCTGCTCTCTTCCATAGGTTTGTGGCTGAAAATAGAAGGAAACGTACAATTGGTGAAATTCTTTTGAGCACGGGTGTGTTTGTTGAATGTTTCTGATAATGAAGAAGATGAATTTGTAGACTTCTATAACCATTTGCATATATGCCTGATATCCCTAATTGGAGTCCTCTAACGGACTTACCAAGTGATCAGTTGGAAGAACCTTTTGCCAAAGATGAGATTTGTAAAGCTGTCAATGCTATGGGCACTAAAAGAGCGTTCAATTATTTTTTTAGGAATGCCACCATTAATGTGAGCCTTAATGAAACATATCTGTCTCATCCCCTAGAAGATTGGAGCTAAACTTGTGGGGGATTTTAGACCCATTAGTCTCACCTCATGTCTTCGCAAGATCACGAGGTTATCTGAGAGATTAAAGTCTTGTCTTTTACTATATTTAATTTTCTTCAATCCGCTACTTTTGGATGCATCTCTTATTGCTAATGTGTTAACTGGTGAATGGAAAAGGAAAACAGAGAAAGGGATGGCCATCAAGCTTGATGTAGAAAAGGCTTTTGACATGGTTGATTGGAATTTTCTGGATGAAATCCTTTGTGTCGAGGGTTTTAGGATCAAATGGAGAAGATGGATTCAAGGTTGTAACTCAACCGCCAACTACTTTATCATTATCAATGGCAAGCCTAGAGGCAGGATCAGAGCCACTAGGGGTTTACGCTAAGGGGATCCCCCTTCCTCTTCATCATGGTGATTGATCAAAGGTTTTCCGATTGGCAAAGATATCCATGCTCTTCCATTGATCATCTAATATGAATTTGGGGATGACACCATCCTTTTCTCCATACAAAGGAGGTGACAACCTTTTCTGCATTATTAAATATTTGGAGGAAGCTTTGGGCCTTAATATAAACTGAAAAAATTTGAAACTATGGGAATTGGTTTCGGTAATCAGCAACTATCTTATCTTGGTAGCTGGTTTGGGTGCAAAATGGGCAAGTGGCTAAATACTTACCTTGGCTTACCCCTTAATGGTAAGGCTAGCTCATCATCCTTTTGGGACCTGATTGTTGAGAAAGTTTAGAAAGACTTGTGTTTCGGTTCCACTTACCTATCCAAGCGGTCAATTCATGCTACATTTTAAAACCTCTCTATTTATTATTGATATCTTTTCAAAGCTCCAACAAAGGTGGCCTACAGTTTAGAGAAACTTCTTAGAACTTTTTTTCTGGAAAGGTAGTATTGAACAAAAAGGCAACCATCTCTTAAAATGGGAAGTTGTGAAGGCCCCAATTGAAGAAGGTGGACTCGAAATCAGAGATTTATAACAGAAATGCCTCTCTTCCTGCAAAATGGATTTGGCGTTTCCACCTTGAAAAAGAGGCTTTGTGGAGGATGGTTATTGTTGCTAAATATGGATCTTGCCACTTTGACCTAAAACCACCAACTATAATTTTAAATTCATCCAGAGGGCCTTGGAAATCTATTGATAAATTGAAAGCTGTTATCTGTTCCCATATTTCCATCAAGGTCTGAAATGGTAACAATACACACTTTTGGAAGGATAATTGGAGTGGAAATACTAGCCTTCAATACGTGGACCCTTGGCTGTACCATCTCTCTTTTGTAAATCTAACTGAATCTAAAGGGATTAAGATTTTCTAGAGAATTCCTTATAGAGTCCAAGAGATTCTAAGATGTTTATAGAATATCTTGGAATATTTGTTTACAACCTCCAAGATAATTCTAGATAGAACTAATGTGGGATATATTTGAGATAATTAAGTGTTGATCCTCCAAGAAGCTTATAAACGAGTTAGTGTTATTTTTTATTTTACACGATGGCTATACTTGCCAGAAGGTAACAAAATTACTTAGTTACTTCTCATTTTGATTACTATTTTGTGAACTATTATTATTAACCTTTTCTTCTTTCATGACTCCATTGTTACTAACTTGTTTACAGACTTTGGTGCTCTTTTCAACATGTGATGCTGTAGATTTCCACTACTCCCTGTTTGGTGGATTTAAATTCTCCTCTTCAGAATCAGAACCGAGGTCTGAACATTTGTTCCTTAAATGCAAGATTTTCCGGTTGCATGGGAGCATGAAGCCGGAGGATCGGAGAACAACATTTCAGGCCTTCAAATCAGAGAAGCTTGCTCTTCTTCTATCCACTGATATTGCTGCTAGGGGCTTAGATTTTCCAAATGTTAGATGTATTATTCAATATGATCCTCCAGGAGAGGCAATTGAGTATGTGCATAGGTAACTGCACTTACTTTTTGAGAAAGAAAATGCTCTCTTTATTATTTATTTCTACTTGTTGGTACTCTTCTTCTGTATTATTAGTACTCTTCTTCTAAATAAGGTGATCTTTAAATTATTTAAAAAAACCTAACACCTATATCAAGTGATCTTTCAATTATTTCCTACAAATCATGCAGTAAGTTGGTATTAATAGAGTG
The DNA here is from genome assembly GCF_002738365.1 of Cucurbita moschata. Lineage (NCBI taxonomy): Eukaryota > Viridiplantae > Streptophyta > Magnoliopsida > Cucurbitales > Cucurbitaceae > Cucurbita > Cucurbita moschata. Next base: position 9,321 of record NW_019268528.1, read on the forward strand.
CACGTGTAGCTATGATATTTCACCAGCAGGGTGATGACAAAATTCCTTATTAGTTGGCTTCCGGGGCCTGCTTTATCAACTACTCAAGTCCAATTCATCTAGCATTTACATTTGTGAATATCCTGATGCAGGGTTGGAAGAACAGCTCGCTTAGGTGAAAGAGGAGATTCATTGCTATTCCTACAACCAACTGAAATAGATTATTTGCAAGATTTGCGGAATCATGGTGTATCTCTTACTGAATATCCTCTTGTCAAGGTGTTGGATAGTTTTCCGGTTCGTGGCAGGAAGCACTTTGTAGAGAAGTTCGTTTCTTTAGAATCACATTCCTGGATCATGTTCTTGCAGAGGGCAGTCGAATCGTTTATTGCAGCTGAGGTAGTTTTTTTCACCATCCCTCTTCGCTTTTGGTCTAATTAACAGTTTCAGAGTATAGGAGCCTCTTCTGACAAGTGCTTAATTTCATTAATATGAATGACATGTCACATTGTCTTTGCCTGGGGGAGCTTCTTTCTTTTTTCTTCTTCTTCTTCTTTTTTTTTTTTTTTTTTTTTTTTTTTTTTTTTTTTTTTTTTTTTTTTT
>NW_019268528.1:10944-15872 GCF_002738365.1 Cucurbita moschata
TTTTTTTTTTTTTTTTTTTTTTTTTTTTTTTTTTTTTTTTTTTTTTTTTTTTTTTTGGTGAAATTGCTATGATTTGACAATGCATTCGATCATTCTTAGAATTTTCATTTAGAGATGTTTAATATAAACACAAAGCATCAACTTCTGTTTTTTTTTTTAAGAACTCTGCATTATTGTAACCTTGATTCATGAATAACACACTTTCATGAAAAGAATTGGCTAATGATTTCATTCTCTATTTTTGTTGTTTTTTGCTTCGAAGGTACTTCACTTTTAGGTTTTATTCTAGAATCTAAAATGACATGATTTCATTTGTAGGCTTTCATTGTGGATCTGTTATGTATCAAGAATGAGTACAAATGAAATGAGTCTTTCCAATCCCTTTGCTATTATTGTTTATGTCAAAACATTGAGCCTTCTTAACTTCCTGGTTTCACCTCCAAAATCAAGACTTTAGCATTTTTTTTTTCAGGATATAATATTTTCTCCAAAAAGGGTAAGGAATGTCAATTCATGTTTCACGGGGTCCATTTTGTTTATATTTTGAATACTTCATTTTTATCTCGACATTTTTTTTTGGTAGGACCGACATAAAAATTCATATTGATTTACATTTTGAATATTAGTTTACGAGATTAAAGGCTGCCTGCTCGTTTTAATTTTGGTTGTCATAGAATCCTCATACTTGTACCCTAACAGAAAGTGGAAGCCTTGAACTAAGAAAATGTAAATTGACAATAAATAGTAAATAGGACACAAACTGTTAAGCCACATAATTATACGTTAATATAAATGTTCACTTTCCCTGGAATCAGGAACATATACTAGGACAACCTTTCATGAACATATTGTTGATATTTAGTAAATTTTTACAAAAATTGTATCAAACTTCTCAGGATGTCGTGAGTGAATATAAGCATGCATGGACTTAAATTTTTGTCCCTTATCCAGCAATTTCCTACCTTCACTCTTCATGTGGTCTGGCCTTCGATGAAAATGACTCGATCCCTCCTAAATTCTTTTTGAGTATTAATTACCTCTCATTCCTTTCGTTTTTTCTCCTCTGGAATTCAACATGTGAGTGTGAGAGTGGAAGGATTTAATCCCTGACTTCCTAACCAGTTGAGTTATGTTTATGTCTCTTTTGATGTCTTTCTATTTGTTACTTCAATTATTATAACATTCTTAGATTGTGGTCAATAATTTCTCTTTTTTATTCATATGAGGTACTTTATTGAATACTAATGAGATATCATCTATGCTTCAGCCAGGTGCAAGTCTAACAAAGAAAAAAAAAATTCATTACTCCATTTATTCTCTCTCAATGAGTGTTTTCAATTCTAACATCAGTTAACTGGTAGCCACATATTAAGCTCAACACAAGTCTTCTGGAACTCAAAGAGATCGTTCGTTCTCCTTTCTTTGCATGATAGAATGTTCTGTACACACCAAACATTCTATTGATTTTCCTGTTTTCAAGAGTAAAGAAGTAATGGACTTCCAAAAATGCACCCCAGCGTTTCAAAAGAATTATTTACTTTTTTCTGTTTTTTGTTCTTTTAGCTTTTCCTTTTTGTTATTAAATTATTTTTAGCCTTATTTCGGGATTACTTTAATATGTTTGCATTGCTTTCATCAGCCAGGAATGATGAAGTTGGCCCAGAAAGCATTTTGCTCTTGGGTTCGTGCATATACTGCTCATCGTGGTGAGTTGAAAAGAATTTTTGTGGTGAAGAAACTTCATTTAGGGCATGTAGCAAAGAGCTTTGCGTTGAAGCAACAACCGTCTGTTGTTGGAAAATCATTCAAGAAACAGGAAAAGAAAAGGAAAAGATATCCAAAGCAGGATGTCTCATCATCAAAAAAGAGGACTTTGTAAATCAGTGGAAAGGGTAAGCATGGAGGGGCTTTTAGTGAATGTGCAACATAACTGTTGATTCATTTTGTTTACTTTTCTACATGGTAGCTATGTTGAATGCTGTGATTGTGAACTGTTTATCATGTCTAGGTCGCGTGCATCAATTGCAAGGCACCTCCCAAATTTTGAATTATAGTCAGTTATGTTTATCATGAGTTATGTGTATGCAACTTGTAAACGAATCTGGCCTAATTGAGTGAGTATGACTGATTGAGTAGGTATACATATTGGAGTGAAGCTTTTATTGTTTCAGCTATGTACAAGTTTTTTGCTCTGATTCATTGTTGTCTTTAATAACTGGGATTTGTGAAGCAATAAATACGTGGACCATGACTACCAAATATGAGAGTAGGTAGTCAGAGGCCCAGCAATCCACCCACCGCGCGAACGCGTAGAGGAGGTTGGGGAGTCCAAATCGAAGCACATGGGTGGTTTGAAAGCAGAAGGGGTCCAACAGGATTGGGAGCCAGCCGTACCCTATGCATTCAGGACCAGCCGAACGGAAACAGTTATATGGGATTCTCTACACTCCCACGTCAAGGTGTATTTCCCTTTCTCTTGTACCCACCACTTGGAAGGCATAAATAGGTCGATGTTAAGGCCCAATTTCGGTTACTTGGTGCATTTGCTGTCGGACACCTGGAATTGGTGCCCCCAGGGTACGATTTCATCTCTCTATTCCTCTTAACCTTCTTTAATGGCATCCTCCCTCCTCCACCTGTGTCCCCTGCAAAAACTTCGTCTCCTGCGGATATATATCCTAATTTTTTAATGTATTCTTCCAGTAATCCAGGCTCTTTTTATTTCCTGTATGTGACTCCATTCACCATTCTTTTGAAGTAAAAATTAAAGTTTGGAAACTGTATTTGATACGTTATTGTTAATATTTTGCTTGTTGATGGTTGTAGTTTCTTGGACGGTTCATTTTCATCACATGATTTCATATAAACCCAGTATTGAAGGTCTTCCCAATAATGTGAGAATGCTAGTCTCAGTTTTAGTTGGTTTTGAAAGGAAAATGAGCTATTGCTCACCTTGTATCATTTGGTTTATATACATTTGAGATTGTGTAGAATTGAAAGGTATGTTGGAATTGATCTGTCACGGTGAATATGTACTTGGGCCTTTTACACTTCCCAGTGAAGGATTTGGACATGAAGCTAGCTTGCTACCACGAGATGTGACGGCTCTGCACCAAGGCAAAAATAAAAAAATATCCATTTGGATCTAGACAATCTTGAGTGTTGTTAGCGTTTTAGGGTGTTATCAGTGAGTTTGTACTCTTTGTTGTTTGCCATATGATTTCTGGCATCCACATAATATAATCTTAATATAATGTTAGTAAACTATATGTGAGTGCCAATTAACGTGGCTTAGGTTGTTGGGGAATAATATGGTTCTCTTTCAGCTCTGCGGTAGATCAGAAATACACAACACCTTGGCTGCATTGTTGTTGTACATATGAACGTGAGAGTGTGTGCAGACAATAGACTCCATCATTAATTTGTTTGCACACTGCGCACGTACGCCTGAAAAGATATTTACCATATGGCAGGTCAGGGAAAAAGAAGCCTCCCGTTCACAAGCGCGTATGCTATGGTGTTACCAATATCCACTAGTGGAAGAAGGGGAATGCAAGTTGATTGATTGAACCCCACCTTCAATAGTGCATTAAAAGACTGGCCCTCCCATCACCTCATCATCCTTTGTATAAAAGATATGGTAGAATATTACCTAGATTGTGACCTTAGTGGTCCATTAATATATCAACTTCATCTGGGAGAGTGCGTACTTAAGAGTTTGGATTTACGAGCGATAAATTCAATCCCTACTTGTCTTGTCGACACAAGTCGACATATTTTGTTAGGTGCAAACAAATTCTTACATTGACGAGAAAATGAAAATAACAATATCGTATAAGGATAATTATTTTTGTTGATATGAGATATTCTAAGTGAATCAAAAAACAAATACATGAGAGTTTATATCTAAAGTAGATAATATCATACCCTATTAATTAATTAATTAATACAACTTTATATGCAACTTTGTACCTATAGAATATACTACTCCAAAGCCTAGGGATCGTGTTTAAAGGTGCATACGTGGTGTGAATCCTTCTAATAAAATATGCATGCATGTCACTTTATTGTATTTAGATCTATTAGCATCTCATACCTTACCACATAATTATATAATGAGTAAGTTGGGAAGAGAGTAAAATTAACCAAAGCATGTGTTAATTTGGCATTTGATATTGGTTGCCTCGAGCATCCACTTATTACAAGAACGAGATGGAATCATTCTGCGGTGCTTACACATTCATACCAGTTTTCAATCCAATCCTATCTAGCACCATAGAGTAATGTAACAAATAATTAAACGTACTAGACTCCATAATTTCATAGTTTTCATATATGAGGATCACATATCGAAAAAAACACTTGTTGATTTAATAGATTACCCGTGGTGTCAACCACAATATTATATAATATCTCATTTGTCAACTACAATGATATCATAATAATTTTTTTTTACTTAAACCATGTGAGATGGAAATGGATTCCACTACTTTTATTTGAAGTGAATCAAATGGGACTTGGGGATAACAATAAATATTAGCACTATTGATCAGAAGTGGAAGAGACTTTGTTTTGGACTTCTTAAAAAGAGGTTCATCCCATATATTTTTTATTTATAAACTAAACTCAAGGATAATTCTTTAAATTAGTCAACATAAGACTTTTTTTCGACCATTCTCGAAAGGGGTATTATTAAGGATATTGGAACACTGAACAGTGACTAACTGGCATGCGCATGATCGCTAAAAAAAAAAAAATAATAAATAAATAATGTTGATCCACACCACAATCAGGTCGGAGTTGGAGGTAGTTAGCCCGACAACTGCTGCTGCTCTTCACATGGCTGTCTGCTCTCTCTCTCTCTCTCTCTCTCTCTGCCCTTTCATTAACTATTTCTAAATCCAGAAAAAAAAAAAAAAAAAAAAAAA
>NW_019268528.1:16904-33445 GCF_002738365.1 Cucurbita moschata
AAAAAAAAAAAAAAAAAAAAAAAAAAAAAAAAAAAAAAAAAAAAAAAAAAAAAAGATTTTGTTACCTGCGTGTGAACTTTGGGGGCGTTAGGTAATGAATGATCTAGTTTGAGTTGGGCACACGGTCGGAGACGAGCTGAAATAGTAGGTGTTGTATCTGTTGTGCGCTTTTTAAATCGATTGGGTAGGAGAGGATAGGAATGATTTGAAGAGGAGCCAACCCATGTGGAAAGCTCCTGCTTTATTTTCCTAAAAGCCAAGAATATAAAATGAGGAGGAAAGGAGAAATAGTAGGATTAACTGCTACAATTCATTCTTCTCTCTTTTATTACACACTAGTAGTGTTCTTAATGTTAACATTCCTTTGTGCGGTGTGGTCCAGCACTCATGAGTGGTGACTCGGCCGACAGCACAAGGCCACGGCCACCCAATTACAAGAACAACTCCCCCCACCACTGTTCATCGTAATCAATCATGGGGTTATGTTATTGATTTTTCTATTTTCCTCTCAAACCTTGTTCTACCTTCTATCTCTACCTTAGGCTTCTGATTCCCCGGCGACAACTCTGTGTCAGCCCCGCCACAATTTAGGTATCCACTTTTTTCCTCCACAACCCACCCATTTGTTTGGTGCCCTTAATGTCTGTATTCTGGGGAGACTCTTTTGCTCCTGAGTTGTTTTCACTCACCTACATGCGCTTAGGGTTTGAGTAAAAGGGGTTTATAATAATATATCATAAACAGGGGGCTTCTAGTGATTTGCAAAATGGGGTTGTTCCGGCTGCTACGGAACTGGTGATCCGATTTGCTTTTGGATTTGTTGGTTATATCTTACAGGATGAAAGCTCCCCCTAATGGGTTTCTGCCCAATTCTGGAGAAGGTAACTCTTACCCTTTCTTATGTTTTACACACAAATTTCTTTTCTATTCGTCATTCCCCATTTGTTAAGTGAATTAAGTGAGCAAATGAAGTTCTATTCTTCCATTTCCTTTAATGTCGTGGCCATCTTTAACAACAATCTTACAACAATTGCCCACATTATTGCTGATCTTCTCTATAATGTTCTTTAAGAACACGATCGATGAGAGATTCTGAAGTTGTGTATGCTTCGGGCATGTTACAAATAAATGAACTTTTCATTGATTGATGCAAAGCAAGAGAAAGAAAATAAAACAAGAACCAACAACAACAACAACACATACAAGCTGCTACAAACAAAACTAAAAGCTTTGGAACGTTCTTTGGAAAGGCAGCATAAAGAACAAGGGATTTCATCTTCTTTAATGGGACATTTTAAAGGACCCCATGGAGGATGGAGGGCTTAGGATTGGAGTGGTGTGTGCCTTGGGAACCATAGTCTATAACATTTCTGAATTTTGGCGTTCAAATCTGAATCATGGGTGCACCATCTGAGAGGAAACCTGTTGGAGGTTGAGATTGATGATTGGGCCATTTTATCTACATTTTTACCGCCTCTACAAGTTGCGACCAGAGAAGACTCGTGGCGCTGGTCTTTAGAACAAGATCACATTTTCGCTTTATTTTGTATATCTCAATCTTCCAAATATCATAAGAAACAATTTAATACTGGGAATTTGGTTTGGAACAGGTGAAAGGAAGAACATCAATTCTGAGCTATGGCATGCTTGTGCTGGGCCTCTTGTTTCGTTACCTCCAGTTGGAAGTCTTGTGGTTTACTTCCCTCAAGGCCACAGTGAACAAGTATGTCCCTTATCTTCCAACTTAAATAAACATGTACTTATGGATAGTGGTTTGTGATGGTTCACCTTTCAGGTTGCAGCTTCGATGAATAAGGAGACTGATTTCATTCCAAGCTACCCTAACCTTCCTTCTAAGTTGATCTGCATGCTCCATAACGTCACGTTACATGTACGTCGCCTTCCATATCCCATAGAGCTAATGAAATCTCTTAAATCGAACTCATAAATATATAAAGGAATGAATATGTGAGCAGGACATGAGATGATTGTTTTGTGTTCTGAACCAGGCTGATCTTGAAACGGATGAAGTGTATGCACAAATGACCCTTCAACCAGTGAATAAAGTAGGTTAACCAGTCAATCAGTGTTCTATACTTCATATTGGATTCATTTGTACATTCAAATATTTTTCTTCTCAAAAGAATTTTCTGCTTTGCAGTACGAAAAAGAAGGTTTATTGGCATCTGATATTGGCCTCAAGCAAAACAGGCAGCCTGCTGAATTCTTCTGTAAAACTCTAACAGCTAGCGACACCAGCACTCACGGTGGATTTTCTGTGCCTCGTCGTGCAGCTGAGAAGATTTTTCCCCCATTAGTGCGCATCACATTTCATATTTTTAAAACAGTTTCATATAATCTTTCTTATTAGCTCATATTGAAAAATTTTAATTATAGGACTACTCGATGCAACCCCCTGCTCAGGAACTAGTGGCTAGAGATTTGCATGATAATTCGTGGACATTCAGACATATTTACCGCGGTATGGAACCTTTCATTTTTTCCCCTTAGCATTTTGATCTTCAATTAAAGATCTCTCTCATATTTGCACAATAGACTAATGTAGGTGTCTTTTGAGATGATGATTTCAATTCTTCATGTATTTTGTCTGTTCATTTTGATTTACCCACATGTACTTAGAAGAACATGAATATGAATTTTATCATTTTGATGAGCTTAGAAATGCATAAAATACAGGCCAACCAAAAAGACACCTTCTGACCACTGGTTGGAGTGTTTTTGTCAGCACAAAACGACTCTTTGCTGGAGATTCGGTGCTCTTTATAAGGTATAAAATCATCAGTTTGTAACTCACCTGAATTATTGCGTACACAAATGCTGATCCTCTCTACTGATGCACTATAGAGATGAAAAGTCACAGCTTCTCTTAGGCATAAGGCGTGCTAACAGGCAGCAGCCAGCTCTGTCTTCATCAGTCATATCAAGTGATAGCATGCACATAGGAATTCTTGCTTCTGCTGCTCATGCAGCTGCAAATAACAGTCCTTTTACCATATTTTACAATCCTAGGTAAGTACTGATTCATATTTTTTTGTTCTAACTCTACTAAAATTTTGTGCGATTTCAGTTTCAGTATTCAACCATCATTTCCTGAGTTTTTCAGGGCCAGTCCTTCTGAATTTGTGATTCCTTTGGCCAAGTATAATAAGGCAATGTATGCACAAGTTTCCCTTGGCATGCGATTTAGGATGATGTTTGAAACCGAGGAGTCGGGAGTACGTAGATATATGGGTACAATTACTGGTATCAGTGACATGGATTCCGTACGATGGAAAAATTCACAATGGCGCAATCTTCAGGTACTAAGTTCTAGTAATTAAATATTAGCTTTATGTTAATGGCTTGCTTCAGATGCTTACCGATGATGTATACTTACTGAAGGTCGGATGGGATGAATCGGCAGCTGGTGAACGACCAAACCGAGTTTCAATATGGGAGGTTGAGCCTGTTGTGACTCCTTTTTACATATGTCCACCTCCATTCTTTAGGCCCAAATTCCCTAAACAACCAGGGATGCCAGGTAATTAAAACCTATAAAAATTTCTTGCCAGTCGTGTTTAAGTTAATAGAAAGCGGCATTGGAAGAGAAGTTGAGAGTGCTTCTTCCTCTGTAATATGTTATAGTGACCTTGAGGATCGATTTTGCAGACGATGAATCTGAGATTGAAAATGCTTTTAAGAGAGCGATGCCATGGTTTGGTGATGAGTTCGGCATGAAAGATGCGTCAAGCTCAATCTTTCCTGGTTTAAGTTTAGTGCAGTGGATGAGCATGCAACATAATAATCAGTTCCCAGCAGCTCAATCTGGAATTTTGCCGTCCATGGTTGCTCCTAGTGCTCTGCATGGAACTCTTACTAATGATGAGTCATCCAAATTATTGAGTTTTCAAGCACCAGTAATGTCTTCACCAAATCTCCAATTCAGCAAAGCAAATCAACAGAACCAAGTTGCCCAGTTGCCACCAACAACGTGGTCTCAACAGCAGCAGGTGCAGCAGTTGTTACAAGTTCCTGCTAGCCAACAGTTGCAGCAGCAGCAGTTGCCACTCCAGCAGGAGCTACAGCAGCAGGTGCCCCAGCAGCAGCAACTCCAGATGCAACAGCCACAACGACAACAGCAGGCCTCCCAATCTGCTCTTCTGAACAACGGTGTTACTGCTCCGAATCATTTGCCAAATCAGACTTTGCAACAACCGCTTGTATACTCTCAGCTACAACAACAGCAGTTGCTTGCAGGCAATATACAATCACATCAAACTAGCCAACCATCCAATAAAAACTTATTTCAGACTACATCTTTATCACAAGAAGTACAGTTTCAGCCACAAATAGAGCAGCAACCTAGTCTTCTTCCGAAACACCAGCAGCCAACACAAGTTCAACAGGCCCCACTACAGTTAATGCAACAAAGTCTGTCTCAGAGAGCACAACAACAGCCACAAGTTCAGCAATTTTCACAGCCAGTCCCAACAGAGCAACAACTTCAATTACAGCTGCTACAGAAGCTGCAGCAGCAGCAGCAGCAGCATCCGTTGCTCTCCCCAGCTAGCCCACTGTTACCACCTCAGCTGCTACAGCAGCAGAATGTTCATCAGCAAAACCAGCAGTTACCACCATTGCCTTTGTCCAATCAGCATCAGTTCAGTACTAGTGGAGGCAGCTTACAAACAGAAAAACTTAACAGCAATGGCTTTTCAAGTTTAGGTCTCATGCAGTCCCAGCAGGCTCCTATAACCCACTCCCATAACCAATTCAAACCAACCATGGCAATTAGAGCATACTCTGGACTGACTGATGGAGATGCTCCGTCTTGTTCAACCTCGCCTTCCACTAATAATTGCCAAGTTTCAGCATCAAACATGCTCAATAAGAACCAACAAGGAGCAGCCACACTGGGGGGAGACCCAGTAGCTGAGCCTGCAACTAACCTGGCTCAGGACCTACAAAGCAAACCTGATTTGAGAATCAAACATGAGTTTCCTAGCTCAAAAGGATTGGACCAACTAAAGTATAAAGGCACTGTTCCTGATCAGTTAGAAGCGTGTTCTTCTGGGACATCATATTGTTTGGATGCTGGCACCATTCAGCAGACTTTCCCACTCCCTACATGTTTGGATAATGATGTACAATCACAGCCACGAAACAATATCCCTTTCAGTAATAGCATGGATGGATTGGCACCAGATACCTTATTATCGAGGGGATACGACTCGCAAAAAGATCTTCAGAACTTACTTTCTAACTATGGTGGTGGTGTTGCTAGAGATATTGAAACAGAGTTGTCCACTGCTGCAATCAGCTCTCAGTCATTTGGGGTCCCAAACTTGCCTTTTAAGTCTGACTGCTCAAATGATGTCAACGTAAATGAAGCTGGAGCTTTGAGTAGTGGACTGTGGGCAAACCACAGTCAACGTATGCGTACATACACAAAGGTTTGCCACCCCACTTTATGTCTACTTCCTTTAGTATCCCCTGTGAATAGTAAACGATATCAATGATTAGAATTAGACTTGATTGTTTACTACTTTTTCCGTTCTTATCTAGATGTTCAAGTGTATGAAAAATTTTAAATTATGGACTTGAGGGAAATCATAGGACATTTGTTGTGTCTAGGAACGAGGAAGAGATGAGGGACTTGGTCATATTTCCTCCTATGTTCAGTTCCTGTGTAAGTCGTTTTTGTAGTTATTTAAGTCAATCCACTAAAAGAACCTTGTTCTCTAGTAATTTATAGCTGTTTCTGAATCTCTGGTCCTCAACTTTGGCTTTTTATTAAATTTTAGTCGAATCATAACAAGTGCTACACTTGTAGATTGATGTTACTCTATAGGGTATAGCATGCTAGATCAAGTTCCCTTTTACATGCACCGTTTACAATGACATGATATCCACTGTTGTCGTAGTAAAGCTTGGATTCGAGCTTCAAGCTTCTGTAATTGTTTGAGATGTTTTGAACTCTGACTGAAACTATACTTTCAAGCATCTAAAACTGTTAATTCTGAAGGTTCAAAAGCGTGGATCAGTGGGTAGGTGCATCGATGTCACTCGTTACAAAGGATATGATGAGCTTAGACATGATCTTGCCCGCATGTTTGGCATTGAAGGACAGTTAGAAGATCCTCAACGAACTGATTGGAAACTTGTTTATGTGGATCACGAAACCGATATACTTCTAGTTGGTGATGATCCTTGGGAGTAAGTAGAATACTTATAAGGATTGTGCTTAATCTTTTTCTCGCTGCCCTTTTCATGTCTTGATATTTTAACCACCAACTGATTGTACAGAGAGTTCGTGAGCTGTGTTCAGAGCATAAAGATCCTGTCATCCGCTGAAGTACAGCAGATGAGTTTGGATGGAAATTTGGGTCACATTCAGGCTCCCAATCAAGCTTGCAGTGGAACGGATAGTGGAAATGCTTGGAGAGGGCAGTATGATGATAACTCGGCTGCATCATTCAACCGATAAGGAGTTTAATGTATAACACTGATCATTGCCGTCTGGTTGCCGTTCTTAATTAAAATGTGATGGAACGTTCCAAAAAGGTTCCAATCAGCTCCTGAGGTGAGGGGTTCGAACATGGAGATTGACTTGCCACCCAATTGCCATTTCTAGTTGGTTCGAACATGGTAGACGGCTAAAGCATATCATGAAGTTGATTTAGTTTAAGGCTATTGTTTCAACTTTCTTCACTCCGGTTGCTACCTGATTAAATCAAATACTAGTTGCATGGTGGAGTCAAGCTTGAAAGTGAAGACAGCTTGACCCACTTTGTTCCTGTAAATTGTTACACAAATATCGTTTATATTCCACTGTATGTAGCAGCAGCTGGGGTAACAACCCTTGGTAGATATGAAAATGAGCTTCAATTTTATGCTGTCCCTTAATTGTCATCAGGAATTGTAATTTGAGTGATGGTTTAGAGAAAGAAGGAAAATAAAAATGCTGCAAATTGCAATTACCATCACTGCAGCAACAGGTAGGATGGTTGTACCTTTGTTTGAAGGTTTCTTGTATACTTTTGGTGTTAAGGGGCCATAAAGATTCAAGGGTTGGAACTTATTTCCAGATGTCTCAAATATTGTTTCTAGCAGGATATTACAAACTAAGACCAACCATTCAAAGTAAACAAATAAAAATCACTCTGCAACACCCCTCCCCCCCGGGCTACCACTAAATTTCCAAAGGCAGCAGGTTTTCAAAGATTGTACTTGGGTCACAATCCCCAGAAAGCGTAAGTTACACTATTTCTTTAGCTCCACAAATGAACTACAAGCATCATACAATACAGCACTTCAAATACCTAGTAATACATGAGCTGTTGGGTGGTTGCAATATTTTGGAACCCACCGTCATATATAGTTTGACTAGTGCCAGCACCGCCCATCCCAATTCCCATCCCCATTCCCATGGCTGCCTGCTTGAGGGCATGCTGAGCGGCCTGTGGATGCATTAGCGCTTGTGCCGCACCCATTTTGCTCAATACCATTTGCCGTTCATAGGCAGCAAGGTCGGCTGCAGACAGACCTGGCATGTGTCCCACATTCGGTGGAGGAAGAGGGGTAGAATTCGTCCCTGGCGGGGTTGGCTTGCTACCCCATGAACACTGCAGAATTTGATTATAAAACGATTATGTGAATAAATGAAAGCTCAAGTCCTACAGTCGCACAAAATAACCTTTCCCAGTGAACCCGCATTTACTACTTGACCAAAAAAGAATAAGTTAGTCTCTTCCACGCAACACAAGTTCTCCACCCAAAATAACCAAGTTGAAATACGCATTGGCACTGAGAACTAGATCAAATCAAGATTTATTAACATTCATTTTGAGGACAATTGAAAATTTTTCATCTGTACCTTAATTGGTTTGCCACAGACAACTCTAGCATTGCCCATTTGGATGGCTAAAGCTGCTTCAGCATGAGTGCTATATCTCACAAACCCAAAACCTTTATCCCGTTGTACCCTAACATCTTCAATCATCCCGGCACCAAGGGCATGAAAATAACGGTGAAGATCAACTGACGTAACCTGCAGAGTATAAGCACTGAAAAATGATGCAATCCTGAAAGAATCATGCTATAACAGCACAAAATTAGCATGCGAAATCCAGTTTTTAGTCGTGAATAGGATTGCTTGTACTGCACATTATTGTGAATATATACACCATAAATTTATTAGAAAACCATGCTTCGGTGGAGAAAAATGAATGAACACAAAGATTTAACAAAAAGCACAGCCCACCACCACGTGAGGAGCCAAGAGAAGATACAAGCCAAACTTTTTAGATAAATTTAAGAAACCCATCACATTCAGGAGGCTTATGCCTTTAGAGATGGCAGAGAACTTTGACAAGTCCTCCAGTTGCAGGTTCACCCAAGTTAACTGTTTCACCAACTACTATGCAAATTAGTTACTATAATATTATCAAAAGAATTTCCTTGCCTCGGGAGCAAGATTCCCCACATATACGGTTGTGTATTGAGAATTATTCTCGGGTGCCTCCTCATTGGATTTCTCTTGACCACCCTCTGCAAAAATAGCCATGACAAGATTGTGAAAGTAAAACTAATAAGAAAAAAAATACAAATGGCTCATCAGAAGGACGCAGTTAGCAAAGAACGATGATAAAGAGAACAGATGGCTCAAGAAGGAAAATCGTTCACTGATGGCAATTCCTTATAAATTACTACATTAGATATCAAGAAAAAAAAAAAATTACCAACTGATAAAGTTGCTATATAAGAGATCTTTGACTCAATTCTTCACCCCTAAATGCATCGCTTGACGGTTTAGACATCCCTACTTCCTCTAAAATATTGTAAGTTTGACCCTACGTGTTTAATTGTTCAAAATTTTAACCAGAAATTCCATTCAATTTTGGATTATTCATAATCATCACATTCAAAATTAGAGATCAAAACCCAAAACATTGGTCATTAAGAAATTCACAAGGTACTTAAAATTTTGAGGTGGTTTAACTCAGATTAAATTTATAGAGATCAGAACCCAAAACATTGAGAATGTAAGTTCAAACTAGCATGTGTTGAATTATCAAAAATTTAATCAGAAATTTTAATCAATTTTGAATTATTCATAACCATCACATTCAAAATTAGAGATCAAAACCAAAAATACTGGTCATTAATAAGTTCACAAGGTACTCGAACTTTGAGGTGGTTTAATTCGTATGTTAAAGTTATAGAGATCAGAACACAAAACATTGAGATTGTAAGTTTGACCGTACATGTGTTGAATTGTTCAAAAAGTTGACCAGAAATTTTAATCAATTTGGAATTATTCTGAATCATCACATTCAAACTCAGAGATCAGAACAACCAAAACATTGGTCATCAAAAAATCCACAAGGTACTTTCAATTTAAAGGTGGTTGAACTCATAGGTTAAAGTCGTTTAACTTGGGATTACAAAGTTAGAGACACAAACTCAGCTTTATGAAATCTAGACTCTAGTATGATTACCAACTCTTTTTTGGCAAGAAATACGAACTTCTCGAAGAATAATTGTCTAAGCAGACTTTGGAATGATTATTAAATATAAACAAGCAAGCTACAGACCTTAAGGACAATACATTAAGAAAGACATGTCCGTCATTAGACAAGATCAGCAAAAATGTAGGTTTAATTATACACACTGAGAAAAGTTCTAATGCACGTGCCGGATATAATTATAGCTGAACAACATGCAAGAAACAGGTCAAGGGTCAAGAATGAAAAGATAGAGCAACATGAATAACCTCAGGCCAGGGCAAACAAGAAGAAGAAAAGGCTCCCTATTCAACAGCCAGAACTATCATGCGTGTACAAAACTTGGAAGATTTCAACCATCACTATAAAAGTTTGAAAAAGGTAAATAAAAGAATTCTATGAAGGTTACTAAAGCTGAAAATCTCGGAGTTACATATCTCTTGATGAAATACCTGAAGATCCAGTTGTAAGCTCTACAACACTTCTGGAATCTGAACTCTGTTTGTCATCACCAGAACTAGCACCTTTTGTGGCCCAATTACACCTAATCTGTCGAC
Organism: Cucurbita moschata; assembly: GCF_002738365.1. Lineage (NCBI taxonomy): Eukaryota > Viridiplantae > Streptophyta > Magnoliopsida > Cucurbitales > Cucurbitaceae > Cucurbita > Cucurbita moschata. The sequence goes on from NW_019268528.1 coordinate 26,968, forward strand.
TCCCAAGCCACTTTCCTTTATGGTCAAAACAGAGGGGAAAAAAGAATATACAGCAGTTTCTAATAAACGAAACAACAATTCTCATGTCCCAAAAAGTGAGCATAGAGAAATGATCTTTATGGCACTTTTAACACCAAAGAGCATAACAATGATATCCAGTTAATGAAGTAAATTAGAACCTGATATGCATACTTTATTATACAAGTGTGACCTTAAAAAAAATATCTCATATAACTTTTTAAATAGTTTCGAACGAACCAAGGAACCAAGCCTAGACTTCAGGATCTCTATCCAAGGTTCAATCTTACACTGTTTTCAATTCCTTAATAATCCCATTTCTCAGTGCATTCCTTACATACATGGCTCAAGAAATGATATGGTTAACCAGGTCACTAAATAGATAAAAGAAATTACAACAGAAGATTTCCAAATGCAAGAGGGAGTAGGTATACCATTTAGGTCATTAATTGCACTTTGAGCATCCTGAAAACAGAATAAATAACTATCAACAGGAGTACGACTATGTCCTGAAGAAAGCAAATACAAGACTTCCTATATTGGTAGAACATAAGGGTGGCGTCCAGGAAGGGGGAAACATCTTATAGTAAACAAATGCCAAAACCTGCTCACTCCGAAATGCAACAAAACCATAGCCCCTCGAGCGTCCAGTTTTCTGGTCCCACATAACTCTTGCATCCCTGAAGTATTTAAGGCAAGTAAAGTTAGAGGTGCTAGATCAAGGTGATTTCAGTTGCATAGTATTAAGTTACGCTCTACCACATCTCAAACGTTTGAGCATTAGCCAAGCAGACGGACTCAAACAAAAAATTGGAGAGTGCACTTACGAACAACTGGGGTAAACAGAAAAGCATGCAAACAACGTAGCATCAGTAACCTCAGGGCTGAGATCACCAACAAATATATTAAAATGACCTGAAAAAATACACCATACTAAAAAATCAGCAGCCGCATACTACAAACTCATCCTCATTAGATACAGAATCAAAAGGAAAGAGAAACAATCTAAGCATACAACCAGATGTATCTTCCCTCTGACTACTTGCATATGCCCAATTAACTTTTACAGGTTGTCCAAACCTGTAAGAAAATGTATTGAAATAAATCTCAATCGGTTAATGTCAATAAAAATGCAAGAAATAATCTCACTTACAAGTTTCTTCCATTGAGAGAAATAATAGAAACTGCAGCTGATCTGCGGTCAAAGTAATCCACAAAACCATAGGAGGACTGCATAAACAGAAATAAAACTAAAGACATAAGGTCGGCACCTATTTATATAACAAAAAACAAGGGCATAGTTGTACAACCTATAGAACAAATCTAGTTCAAGTATCATATTCATATAACAAAAAAGCAGGTTCAAAGAAGATCTTGATCTTTGAATAACACTGGCTTATTTGAAATAATTCCACCAACTAGTAACTGAAGGAAGAAATAGTCGTCAAAATCTAATAGTCATTAATCGATGGTACTTATTATCATAATGGAAAGAGATCATATAGCAACAAATGGCAGTCTATACGAAAACCACACCTTCTCCTTCCTAATGAGCTTACATCCTTCAATGGGTCCAATGCTTGAGAAAACTTCTTGAAGAAGAGGCTCCGTGACTTGGGGATGAATGTTTCCAACATACCTATATTTTTCTCATTAGTTCGGATTGATGAATTATTAAGAACAACAAATGACAGAAATGTAATAGCAGCCAGTGTACTTTAACTCATTCAAACAACATATGTATCAGAATGGTATCAGTGTTAGCAAACGATGACCATGATAAGAAGTGTCAAAGGAAATCAATCAACACATGCCAAACTAATGAGGAACCCTATATCTAAGGCAAGAAAGGTACAAGTTAACCAAATCAAGACTCCATCTTACTATGTAAAAGTTATGAACTAAATGAAAAAATAGAAAAAGGAAAAGAAAATGTCTATTTAACACTCACACACTGCGGCATGTACTTGAATCAAAGCCAGGAGGCAGGTTTCCACTCAAGATAGGCTCTATCTGCAAAATAAAAAAGTAAAAAACAAGAAAAGGAAAAGGGGAGAACAGAGTTTTCCTAGAAAAAACATATTCACACTCCTCACCCAAATTCCAGCCACATGTGGAAAAAAGATTATATAAAAATAGAGTCACTGACCGACTCGAACACACTGGCAATGGGTAATGTTTTTAAGTCCAGGGATGAAAAAGACTCCAAAATGACTCATGTTCTACAGCATGAAATCTTCGAGGACTTGTCATGGAAGCCCATGTAAAGAAGAATAAGATAATGATACATTAACGATCATATTTCTGAACGAATATCCAGGTGACATCTCTTACTTAGATTACCAAAGACAACAGGTAAAGAAAATCTGGATGGCTCCTAAGACTCGCATAATGATTAGCAACAATTTGTGCAAGAAGAGAAGCGAGGAGTATTTGAAAACTAGTCAAACCGATTGTCATCAAATCATTGGCATGCAAGTTTTATCATGTATGTATGTTCGCACAAACGGGTCAATCAAAGTGAAACAGGAGGAAAAAGAAAAAGACTTGAGTCATAGAAAAACATGGAACAATACATGATTCTTAGATTAGGTCAAAGACGACGCACACTAGGCTAATGTCCATGCGCTTCTCTCATTCAAATGGGAATATAATCTCTGGACATCATGTATGATTTTTTAACCCCAATTTTAACTGTTGTCTTCAGGGCCACAAGAATTCTAAAACCCTAGCCCCGCTGTTTCCTTATTTTCCAACTACTCGGGAGCTTTTGTTTTCATACTATAAGCGTTGAACAACCTCAGTCGGAAGTCAAGAACAGCTTCTCAGTGGCCATATTTCTAAACATCAAAGCCTTGGCTTGGAAGTTGTGGTTGAAAAGAAACCATACACGTTTTTGCAGCACTACGAAGAACTCATTTGGAGTACTCTTTACTACAATACAACTTGTTATAGGTCCTCGTGAAAATGATTTCGTCGGCATGATAATAATTTATACATACCAATTAGAGGAATCCCTTTCTAAGATTTTTGTTCTATAACTTATTTCTAGTCTCCTCTCAAAGATTGATATCTTATCACCAGTAAAGCTTGTAGTTCTGTAATGAAATCTTTCCTGTTTCCATTTTTCAAAAAAAATGAAAGAAAAAAGAAACCAATATATCGTTTATTCATAAGAGGAACCCAAATGTGAAGAAAATAGCCGGGAGAGAGAGAGATCCAAGCTCGTATAATACAAAAGTGATGAATAAAGGATCGATCAGAAGAGGATACATATGTTGCAACCAATGTAACGATTAAAAAAAAAAAATGAAAATAGGAGAGAAGTAGAAACCTGAGGAGCAGCGAGGAGGGCGGGGTGGGGATACAGAGACTGCTGCATCATTGCCTGCTGTCTAAGCCTCTGATAATGCATCTTCCAAGAAGAGTGAGATTGAGATGGAGGAGACGAAGATCTTGAATTGGGGGTTCTAGAAGGAAGAAAACGAAAGAAAAAACAAAGAAAAACCAAACAAACAGGGAAAAAGAAAAGAAAGAAAAAGAAAAACCCTCGAAGGGAGGGAGCAGAGAGAAGAAAGACGAGCGCAATACAGAGTTTGAGACGAATAGATTTTGGAGTAAATGTAAGATCAGATCTGCTCGCACCCTTTTATATGAACTTGTTTTGTATATTTCAGCTTCGCCCCTGGAAAATGTTGGACTTTATATTAATTAATATGTTTATTTAACCTAGTGTGTGAATATAAAATAAAAATTAAGATGATTATTTATTTACCAGTTTTTTAAATTTTAAAAAAAAAATGTGACATTTACATTAAACAACTATTTACCCATTTAAAAAAATTGAGATATAATTATTAATAATAATAATGAATGGCTTAGAGATTAAAGTAAGAAATGAAGCAACAAAAAAGGTGCGGCGTATGTATGGTTGGTGGGTGGAACTAAATATAGTTGAAATTTTGAACACAACTATTCTTAGAAACTGGTGTAATTATGGGGAAGGATCTATTTTGGAAGGCCAAGAGTGAGACGAAAAAAAAGGTTCGCCCAACACAGTCGCAGACAACCACGCAATTGTTCGAACAGCGGCTGGTTTGTATCCAGACGTGTTTTCCATTTTCCGTTCCGGCTCTGCAATGGCCGCTGTTCGAATCGTGTTCCTGTTCCTCCTCCTGGGTGGTCTCCCCTTGTCGTGTCCCCTGTCCGAGAAGGAGGCCCTCCTCAAGCTTAAGCAATCCTTCACCCATTCCGGATCCCTCAACTCATGGAACGCGGACTCAGTCCCCTGCTCGGCTCGATGGACTGGCATCATCTGCAACAAGGGCGTCATCACCGGCCTACATCTCTCCGGCCTCCAACTCTCAGGCACCATTGACGTGGAAGCTCTCATCCAGCTCCCCCGCCTGAGAACCATCAGCTTAATCGACAACAAATTCACCGGCCCCATTCCGGAGTTCAACAAAATCGGGGTTCTCAAGGCGCTCCTCCTCACCCGGAACCAATTCTTCGGGGATATCCCGGACGATTTCTTTTCAACCCTCACCTCCCTCAAGAAGGTATATCTCTCCTCCAACAACTTCTCCGGGAACATTCCAAATTCTCTGGCCCAACTCTCCCATCTCCTCGAACTCCACCTCGACAGAAACCAATTCTCCGGCCCTCTCCCCCACCTCAAATACGCCTCCATTATAACCTCCCTCGATTTCTCCAACAACAACCTCCAGGGCCAAATACCCGACAGCCTCTCCAAATTCGACGCAAAGGCATTCGCCGGAAATGAAGGCCTCTGCGGGAACCCACTCCCCAAATCCTGCGAAGACAATGCTTCTCCTCCTCCTGGGGAGTCCCAAGCGAACATCTCCAAGTTGGTAGTGGCTTCATTGATAGCCGTGGTTGTGTTTCTGATGGTGTTTATATTTCTGAGCGCGTCGAAGCGCAGAGAGGACGAGTTCAGCATGCTGGGGAGGGATCGGGAGGAGGTGGTGGAGGTGCACGTGCCTGGTTCAGCCCAGGATAGGCAGTCGATTAGGAGAGGAGGTGGTGACTCCAGGAGAGGCTCGAAACAGGGGAAGGCAGGGATGACCGATCTTGTGGTGATCAACGACGAGAGGGGTACGTTTGGGTTGGCGGATTTGATGAAGGCGGCAGCGGAGGTGCTGGGGAATGGCGGGTTGGGGTCGGCGTACAAGGCGGTCATGTCGAACGGGCTGTCAGTGGTGGTGAAGAGAATGAGAGAAATGAACAAAATAGGGAAGGATGGGTTCGATGCGGAGATGAGGCGGCTGGGAAGACTGCGGCATCAGAACATACTAACGCCTTTGGCGTATCATTATAGGAGAGAGGAGAAGCTGGTGGTGTCAGAGTACGTTCCAAAGGGCAGCCTGTTGTACGTGTTGCACGGTAAGTGCGTGCGGTAGGTAGTTGTTAGCGAATAAATTAGATGGATAATGGGATCTGATTATATAATATATAAATTAAATCAGGTGACCGTGGAGCCTGCCATGCTGACCTTGACTGGGAGACCCGGCTAATAATTGTGAAGGGGATCGCAAGTGGTCTGGGGTTCCTCCATTCGGAATTCGCGACCTACGATCTGCCGCATGGGAATCTGAAATCCAGCAACGTTCTTCTATGCGACGACTACGAGCCACTTCTGAGCGACTACGCGTTTCATCCGCTCATCAATCCCAGCAATGCGAGCCAGGCAATGTTCGCCTACAAAGCCCCCGAGTACGCCCAGAACCAGGAAGTTTCTCCCAAGTCTGATGTTTATTGCCTTGGAATTATCATTCTGGAAATAATGACCAGCAAGTTTCCTTCTCAATATCTAACCAATGGCAAGGGTGGCACCGATGTGGTGCAGTGGGTCTCCTCAGCAGTAGCCGAGAAGAGGGAGGCGGAACTCATCGACCCTGAGATTGCAAACGACGCCCCCGACGAACTGGATCGAATGGTCCAGCTACTCACAATCGGCGCGGATTGCACTCACGCCAGTCCTCAGCAACGGCCGAATATGAAGGAAGCCATTAGGAGAATAGAAGAGATTTGAAAACATCAGACACAGGAATATTCATTAATTTTAAAGCTGCAAATACCATTACTTTTTTTTCCTTTTTCCCAATTTTTTTTTTTTAAACCAAACCAATTAAAAAGGCACAAAATATAAAATAACAAAATAAAAAAAACTAATGTGGCAGTAGATAATGGACAGTTCGATTGGAATTTGAGAGTGTAAGTAAATTAATTGAAGTAGGGAAGCGATGGAGGCGGGGATAGGCGGAGAGGTGTGTGAGCGTCTCTCAATCCCCTGCCGCCCGCCGCCGCAACACGCCACCAGATCCTATCTGCTCTGCATGCCTCCGCCTGTTACTGTGTAACATCATTACTTCACCTCTGTTATTTTTTGCTTGTAAATGAATTTACAACAACATTGGGGGGGGGGGGGGGGGGGGGGGGG
>NW_019268528.1:34362-48714 GCF_002738365.1 Cucurbita moschata
GGGTTGGGATTTCTTAATTAGTTCTTTCCCCCCCCCTTCTTCATTCTTTTCTTCAACCTTTTCTGTGTAAATGCAGCTGAAAATGTGACACACTTTTGGCTATAAAAAATAAAATTAAGAATCTTAGTCACATTCGATAAGCATGCGAATGAATTATACCAAAATTTTACGAGAGGAACCTAAATTCTAAGAGTGAAGACTCTCAAGCTGACACCACATTCTTAACTACTGATATGATGAAAGATGTGATACGTGGGGTGGCGCAGAAGATAAGGGCAACTTGCCGAGGAAGTCGACCTTGAGACTTCCCAAGTAGAGATGATCCCGAAACTCAACAGCGCTTGTGAGGAAGGAGATAACCTTCCCGTCAGGATCGTCCAGTCTCCTAACAATCCTCCCATCCGCCCCCACTTTGACCACCGTTGCTCTCTGCCCTACGCCGCGGACAAGCAGCTCATACATACTCGGAAAACTCGCCAGAATGTGCCTTCCCATCCTCCACCTCACAAACCACTCCCACCCATCACGAACCGGCTGGATCACAGCGATCCAAAACGACCCGTCCGAACCCAGGTTTATGTTGTCTGGCGATCCCGGAAGATTGTCGATCAATATTTCCGTTTCCCCTTCCTTCTCCCCCTTCAACCAATACTTGACGCATCTATATCTACCATTCAGAAACGCATCGTTTATAGGACATTCCATGCTGTAACCAAGTAAGACGACTGCAAGAGTACTTACTTGAAGCTTTCGCAGACGACCACATAGCGTTGGTCTGCGGAGAGAGCAACGCCGTTGGCAAAACGGAGACCATCGAGAAGGGTGGATACTCGGTTAGAGGAAGGGTCGTACTTAAGGAGGCGACCGTGAGGTTTCGCTTCCAGAAAGTCCAAATACCAATTGTGCAGTCCAAATTTAGCGCTTGCATCGCTGAAGTAAAGGCTGCCATCTGCCGCCTCCACCACGTCGTCTGGAAAGCTGTTTAATTATTCAAACAATCGTTACTATTCAGCAGCTGTTTTAAAGCCCCCAGAAATAAACCCATTCATTACCCTATAATTCTGGTTTGGTTCACATGTGAAGAAACAATAACAGAGAACCCATCATCCTTCACCTTAAGGACGCCCTGTCGCGCATGAAAATGAAATTATAAACTGGGATTCCATCTTCCATGAAAATTAAATGAATCTGAATACCTTTTGAGTATCACAAACGAGGATTCCGCCGTCCTTGGATGGGGATTGGGCGAGTCCAAGCAGAGTTTGGGAGTGGGTGTTCTTCCAATTCTCCCAAGATCCGTTGGGATGGAGTCGCTTGATCCAGCCGTCTCTGGTAGCGGTATATACAATACCTGCCGATGAATCCACACAAACATCTTCCGGACCCTTCAGAAAGCCCTCTCCCAGTTTACTTAGCTTCTGCAACTCGTTGTTGAGTGCAGGAAAGGAGGAGCTGGCAGAAGGCAATTCAAGAACTGGATCTGGGGATATGGGCGAGAAGAACATAATCTGGAGACACACGCCGACGAAGGAAGCTATCAGGAAGCCTCCCACTGCCGGTGCCCATGACTTCGACGCCCCAGACGTGGCTTCCCTTTCGGCCATGACAATCACACGCGGCGCCAGATTCCTATTTCTGTATAAATCAATGCCTACAACTTCTGCAATCATAGTAACTATTGTTATTGAATTTCGATTAATATTATAAATTTGATGATTTTCCCCGCTTCAATCTAACAAAATCACCCACGTGGCTCTATCTAATTCTCCCAACAAATATCCACCTTAAATTCAATCTATATTAAGGATAATCTTTAAATTTTGTTTTACTTCAGTTAATTGTAAATGGGTTGAGCATAATTTAGTGGATAAATCATGTATTATTTAAAGGTTTGTATTTTGGTTGGGGCTGAAAAGTTGGGGTTAAATGGAAGTAGAAGACCCAAATGAGTGGGTGGCGACTGTTGGAAGGCCGAAATTGGTAGAGGCAGCAAAGCAAGGCCGTTTGGGAAAAGCGGAAGCCCAGAGCGGGGGAATGGGTGGCTTGTCAATTTATCAAACAGGTAAACTGCAACACCCAAAACTCTATTCTATTCTATTCTATGTTTCATACAAAATCAAATTCTGTCTCGAACCTCAATCATTGAAAAGGCTTACCAGCTCACGTTAGCAGAGGCCACAAGCGGAACAGTGCCTCGAGCTTTTAAAAAAATGGAAAACCCTGCCACTGCGCTCTGCGCTCTGCGCTCTGCCCTCTGCCCTCTCTGTCCTCTGTGGCTGTGTCTGGTGAACGGTGATGGTGGCAGAGCGGGGTGTGAGGTGAACCCCACCTACGTTGTCACGAGCCCACTCTCACCACCTACCACTCACCACCACTAAATAAACAAATAAATAAAACTCCCCTGTTCCGACGCTTCTACAGTTCGGAAATCGCCTCTGTAGAACGACGGGGATAGCCCTTCCATGGAAACTGGGGTCCTGTTTCTTTTCTTTTTCTCAAGTTGGGGGTGTGCGTGGTTTCTTAGGTTTGGTTTCTTTGTTAATTCCTGAGTAACAAAGGAGTTGTTAGGCATGCATTATAACGTAGGACAAGGAGGAGTATAAAAGGACACAAATTTCTCTATTTTCAAGACCATCTTTCTGAACTGCACTCATGCTTGGGACCCTTGTAACCTCTTCCTTCACTTAACTCAAAAGTTTCAATGCTTATTTTGAAGGAATGAGGAAGGTAAACATTAGCTGGTGTTTGTGTATCCAATGATTGTGGCATGCCCCTTTTCCCTCTTCTTGTTCGAGCTTGCAATTTCCACAAGAAAGCTGGGCAAAGGAGAGTGGAAGAATATAGAAGAAGAAGAAGAAGAAGAAGAAGAGGTTGCCCAGAAAACGAAACGAAGAACAAAACGTATAGGAAGAGTAGCAATGTCGGGAAAGGCTTTATTTCTGGTGATTTGCTGTGAGCACAGAGTCCGAATCTGTTTTAATGATATAAAAAAAAAAAAAAAAACAGAAAATGAGTTGTGCTTAGGTTGAAAACTTTGTGAATGAATGTGTTTGAAGTGAAGTTGAGTGTAGAGTTATGTGTTTGAATATCTCTGTCTCTCTCCTACGTAGTGCTCACGTGGGGTCTGAGATGGTTGCTTCCATCGTGCTTTTCGCTTCTTTCTTGCTCTCTCTCTTTCTTTCTTTCTTGCTTTCTTTGCTCTGCAATGCAGTGGGTGGAGTGGTGAGTCACCAGCGCAGGGGCAGCGGCAGAGACCCAGAGAAGGCAAAGACAAAAATCACTGAAAGATCCACACACGCATCCACATGGGCTTCTCACTCCTCCAAAATTCTCCCCCCACCCCTTCAACTCCATCTACTCAAACTCATCACAGACGCCTTAAATTTTGCTAAATGGGTTCGTACAAAACAGACACTCCCATATGGCCATTTCAGAGCAGCCTTTTTCACCTTTACCATTACCATTGCCATTACTGCCTCCCATGAGTGTCAAACCTGTAATTTCCCTCCCTTTCCTCCTCTTCCCCTTTCCATCTCCCCCCTCTGTTTTCCCTATTGCCTACAACCAATCTTCCTCTTTTGAACCCCATCATCATTATTATTACTCTTTTAACCTCCCATCCTCCAACCCCATTTCAAATGAAGCTCCATTTTATCATGGGGTGTAGGAGCCTGTTCTTTCTTTTGCCTCACTCGTAATCTGTCCGTGTCAGGGCGTCTTATTTACCGCCCCCCCCCCCCCCCCCCCCCCCCCCCCCCCCCCCCCCCCCCCCCCCCCCCCCCCCCCCCCCCCCCCCCCCCCCCCCCCCCCCCCCCCCCCCNCCCCCCCCCCCCCTCCTCCTCACTATCTTTTCTTAATTTGCTTCCCCTTCGTACAGCTCCATCCATCATTTTCCGCTTCTCACTATTTTCTCTACTGCAACTTCTGGTGTTTCATAACTGTACTTGGTACCAGAAGTGACAACACACTATTCTCTTTCCCTTATGTTTACTTGATTTGTGCCCTGTCACTGCTTGCTTTCCCATTTCTGTAATTCACCTCCTGCACTCTTCCTTGCTTCCCCCAATGGCTACTCCTACTCGCCCAGCTTCCTCTTCTTCAATTCCATCTCTCCCGCCCCCATATCCCAAGTCGCCTCCTCAGTATCCAGATTTGTATGGAAAGCGCCGACAAGCTGCCAAGGTTCAGATGCTCGAGAGGGAGATTGGTTTCCTCGAGGTACATTTCATTTTTCTCTGCTTTTTCTTTCTTTTTAAGTTTCGATGCATGCGAATCCCCTTTCTTTCCTCACCCTGAATCATCTTCTTCTTCTTCTTCTTCACAACCCAATTGAAACCCAAGTCTTGGATTCCTCCCCACTTCATAAATTTTAACCAGCATCCCCTCTGCTGTAATTCAAGCTAAGTCCTTCCTAGACGTATTCTTTGACAGACTTGAAAGGTGCTAGCTATCTATATTGCCTACATTTCGACGTGGGTGATCTTATGCTTAGCTTCGGCGCATAGGGAGCGAAATTGACAGATCCCCATTGTTGGTTTTGGAGACTTTCCGGGATTTGCCCCTTATATTGTCTGCGTGTGTTGGGGGTGGGACATCCTTCAAGTCACACTTCACCGTTCCATGTTTTGAGCTCTCAACATGTTACAAATCAAAAGTAGTGCTTATTTGCACTTTTATCCCAAATCAATTATCACCAAATAATTTACCCCTTTGATTTTGTCTCTTGTTCTTTTCTTCTAAAAGGTTTCCGCTGAAGATCTAATGTAGATATTTACATTTTTGTTCTTTTCCCTTTAACATTTGAGCTCTTGTTCCAGTGTATTGGATACCTTAACACATCTTTCCTACAAAGTTTAAGGACGAAAGTATGGGAACAGAACACCACCTACGGGATTATCGATACCTTTTCAAATTTGGGTTGAGTTTTGATTACATGAGGAAGCCCATTGTAATCATTTGGGATTGTTTCCTGCATTGCTTTCTCCTAATTTCCCGATTCATTATGAAAAATTAACAAGCTTTCCTTCACAATGTTTCTGGAGCAGGAAGAATTGAAGTCTACCGAAGGCCTTCCACCTGCTTCTAGATGCTGCAAAGAGTATGTATACCTTCGGAATAAATTGGGTTGTTTGCTCTTCCAGTTAGCTACCGTTTAGTTGATTTGTGCTCTCTTTTTTCACTTTGCAGGGTAGCTGACCATGTGATCGCCAACTCAGATCCCTTGATACCAACGTAAGGGGTTCCTCATCATTTTAATTTTCTGAAAGTCTTTGTAGCTAATCATTCACGCTATATATTTCTTCTTTTAATCAGATACAAGAAGCATCGCCGCAGATGTCAATTTTGGAAATGGCTCTGGTATGATTCGCCTTATCTTTCAGTGCTTAGGTTAAGATGAATCTTTAATTAGACTATAGGTGGGTCTTTTGTGTTTGGAAACTATGAAGATACTAACCAAATCGAATACTAGTAGACCAGATCTGGACTTCCCTTATTTCCATTGCTAATTGACTCAGATCTGTTCTCTGCATTCTGCGTAGTCAGGGTATTGTCTAGTGCATTTGACTCACATTAGTTCTCACTTGATGCAGTGGATTCCCCTGTTGTAAATTATCCTGGATTTGCTGTTGCTGTTATGCTGGATGCTCGATCCATCTTGAAATCCCACCCTGCTGCAACTGTAATAATCCATGTAAATGCCTATCGTGTGGCAGCTGTAAATTACCCAAGTGGCAGTGTTGCAGCGGGTGTGGGCAGTGTGGGAATTGTTTCACTTGTCCAACGCTACCCCGATGCTCGTGCTGTTGTCCAACGCTACCCGGATGCTCGTGCTGTTGTCCAACCGTCTCATGCAGCCAATGTTGTAGCGGTTGTTCATTACCTTCCTGCTCCTGCCTTGAATGCCCTTGCTGTGAATGCAAATGCAAATGCAAATGCTCATTAGGAAAATGTCCAAAAATACAACCTTGTTGCTGTTTTGGTAGCAGCAGCAGAGGCTGTTGTGGGTGTGGGTGTACTGGAAATTGCTGCTGTAATCCATGCCATTTGTGTTGCTAGCCAGAGACCACTGCTCACTCCCTTAGTTTATCTGTATCTCTTTGGGAAGCTTCGAGCAGTTCAGTTAGGGAATGTGAAGCAGTCCCGAGAATGTAAAAACTAAGGTACAGTGTTCGCTGAGGAAGTTAGTGGGCGAGACAAAAATGCTTAGCAACTGAGCTGTAACTGTAACTGCAACAACAGTGAGAAGAAGGAAGCATCCTAAGCTCCTCGCCTGCACAAACTGGGAGAGGGTCAGCTCAGGTCCATAAAAGCGTCAGTTTGAGAAGGAAGGGGCGGTCCCATGCCACTGCCACTGCCACTGCAATATCATAATAATCAATTTTTTTTACCAAAACAGTATTAGTTGATTGTAGAGGCCGTTTCTGGATGAATGAAATCAATAATATTCAAGACTTAACCCTTTCACAGCACACCATTATTTGGTAATGCAACTTGCTCAGTTCAAAATTGAGACCTCTTTCTTAAGCCACACACTGAAACGGCTTTCCTGCTTAGCCTTACACAGATGCATGAAACACTTTTCAAGTACAGATGATGACATAATATTCAAGTTGCCTGCCATTTAATCCTCTGGGTAAACTGTAGTTGGGCAACAAGATGCAACTTCAGATCGCTAATTTCACCATTACAATCATATCTTCTAAATAGACCACGTTCGAATAAGAGTGTTTTGCTCGAAACAATTCTATCGACAACCATGCCTGCATTTAAGGGTATTTAACTTTACAAATGTCACTCTTTGACGTATCCAAAAAGTTAAAAAATAAATATAATAAATAAATAAATAAAGGCAACCGAAGTGGAAGTCATGCTCATCACCTTTGAGAAATAGATGGGCGGTTTTAGATGAGGTTTTCTCTTTTCTTTGTTTTAGAGTAATTTTTCCAAGTCAAAGCTGCTTCGCTGTATTTGGCGATGTGGACGCATTAGAATTCAATGATGGGATGGAGGGGAAGGGAGAATTGTTGATTTGAATGGGTCTTTTTTTTTTTTTTTTTCTTCTTGTTTAAAAATCTTGTATTATAACACAGCACAGAACAGCACACCACACTCAATTAATTAACTAATTAATGCGCTAGATCCGTGCGTTGAGGAGGAAATTGAAGCAACTCATCTCTCATGGCATGCCGATTAACTATGATCCCTTCCAGTGCCAACAAGAACAAACCCAGTGGCGGCGCTTTAATTTCAAACAAAAACCAACCAAATCCTCTGCTAATTGTGTATCTACAGTTGAGCGCCTCATGATTCACATTTCAATTGAATTCGGCTGTTCATCCTCCTCAGGTGGATGGAATGGCTTCTTCAGCACTACAATTTCCCGTTCGTTTCTTGCGGGCATCGTCTTGGGACACAACCGTGTAAACGAAGGTGCCTGCAGAAATGTCATCGAAATCCTTGAGTGGCTCTAATACCTTCACGACGGCGCTCATGGTGGGCCTCTGCTTTGGGCGGTGGCTTAAGCACTGGTACGCCAATGAGGCTGCTTTCTGAGATCCCATTTCAGAGTATTGGCCTTCAAGTCTCGGGTCTATTAAACGGCTTAGCTTCCTGGGATCGTTCAGCATCGGCCTTGCCCATTCTGCCAAGTTCTGCTGCCTCTTACGGCTGCTCTTCTCCACCGACCTCCGCCCTGTTAGCAGCTCCAAAAGCACTACTCCGAAGCTATATACATCACTCATCGCCGTCAAATGCCCTGAATCATAATTAATTCAAACACCTAACTTAACCAACAAGTTCATGATCTATGTATCTAGGTGGAGTATACAATACGGTGCTTACCAGTCATTATATACTCCGGCGCTGCATATCCATGCGTGCCCATTACTCGAGTGGAGACGTGCGTGTTGTCTCCTTCTGGACCGTCTTTGGCCAGACCGAAATCAGACAGTTTCGCAGTATAATCCTGAAATACAGAAACACCAACAACATTCAATTCTGGATTGGATTCACAATAGCAACCTCTCGGTATCAGTATCAGTAGTATCAGTAGTATCAGTAGTATCAGTATCAACATCAGGCTTGCTTACAGAATCGAGCAGTATGTTGGAAGCTTTGAAATCTCGGTAAATTACTGGTTTATCTGCTTCGTGGAGGAACGCCAGACCCTTCGCAGCTCCAAGAGCGATCTTCATTCTCGTCGACCACGGCAATGGGATCGAATATTCTGCGCACACCAACCAACGCATTGATCTTGATCAAACTTCGCTCAATTTGAGGGAAAAAAAAAAAAAAAGAGAAGAAATGCGAAGGTAATGGATTGCATTCCGTACTTTTGAAAAGCTGATTCTCCAAGCTTCCTCTGGGCATATACTCATAGACAAGCATCCGGTGTTCGTCTTCGCAGCAATAACCAATCAGCTTGACGAGATGGGCGTGCTTAAGTTGCCCTAGGAAAATCACCTCCGTCTGCCATAGAATACAATTGAAATCATTAAAAATTGAATTGAATTGAATAGAATTGAGTTCCAATCAAATCGAGGACGTACCAGCCACTCCCTGTGGCCTTGGGTTCCATCCAAATCGAGGAGTTTAATAGCGACGGGCTGAGGGAGCAAGCCAGGTCTAAGAGTATCATCGATAAAGCCTTTGTAGACAGGGCCGAAGCCACCCTCTCCGAGGAAGTTGGAGGAGGAAAATGACTGAGAGACGAGCTTCAACTCGGCGAGGGAGAAGGCGTGGATGTCAGATCCGGCGAGAGAGATAGAGAGGTCCTCAGAGAGGGTGGAGTTAGGGTTGGTTAAATCCAGTTTGGGAATCCTTCCAAAGGAACCGGGCTTACTCGGCGCCACCGGTTTGATGACCTCCGACGACGACGGCGACTCCACCTCGCAGCAGCTGGAGAAAATGGATCTCCACTTCATTTTCTTCACCGCCATTCACAGATCCTTTCCCCTTCCTATAGGCTTCTACTTTCTTGTTTGTTCAATTATCAGGGCCGAGAGGAAACAGGTAATCACCAAATCATATATTAATTTATATTATAGACCCAACATTTTTCTTAAAAAAATATTATTAATTTTTTTTAGTACAATAAATCCACCCTGTATCACATATCAACTGCTCCGTCCACGTGCTTATTTCAAGCACTCCATACATTCTTTTTTCGGCTTTGAGTTTTTCACATCATTTTCTCCATTTTTTGTTTTGAATTTCTTTATTTTGTTATCAAGTTAATAATAAGAATTATTATTAATATGAGTTATTTTGATCCATTATTTGAATTTGGGGTGATAAATAGTTTCAGGCAGATAGAAAGGAATCTTCTTATGCTGTGAAGAACAGGAGTGTAGTGGGTGAGGGGGGTGGGCCTGGGATTGGACGTCGTCGTCCATTCAAAGTCAAGGGGCATTATTGTCAATCTATTTTTTTAAATAAAATATTTGCTTTTTTGGCATTTAAATTTGTAAAAACGCGTGAACGGAGAACCTATACTTTGACGACCATAAACTCTCCCTAATTACATCGATGTTTTTGGGAATTGGAACATTCCATAAATTTTTACTCAAAGCATTCAAAATTACCTTTTTAATAATAATAAAATAGAAAAATAATTCAGGAAAAAAAAATCAATTTTTATCCACTGTATTTAAGAATTTTCTATTTTTGAAGGTAATTTTAGAACGTTTATAAAAAATTTGAAAATAATGTATATTGGAGGGACAGCTAGCATTTCTTCATAGAAGTAAAAACAAAAAACACTGATACTTTTTCACTCATTCCATTTTATAGCATTTAAATAAAAGATTAAAAGATTAATTAATTAGTAATTGAGTAGACGAAGATTAACGCGTTTGAGTTGGGCAGCGACTGAAGAACGGTCTCAAACGGCGGTAGAGGCATCAACATATCCGTCTGTTTGCCGCCGCCGCCACCACTTCCACGGTCAACAAAAGGAACCCTTCTGCCTTTTGATTTCCATTACATTCACCCTAAATATTTCGCTCTCACATTGGCTTCAAATTTGACTTACATCCACGCCATTTTTGCGTTCTCATTTTCACAAGGTTGGGGTTGGTAACGAGCAATGTAACTTCCATCTCCAACCCCGTCTAGCTAATAGATAGAAAGCTATCCCCATTTCCTATCCCATTCTCCGTTTAACAATAATTTTCTGTACTTTTAGTCCCGACAGTTTAAATGGACATCTTTAACATGAAATCTCATTCAAAACGGGCCATAACACCACCCCGTTAATACTTGTGTTCAAAGATAATCCTTGTATTTATTTTACATAATTTTAGAAGGCAAAAGGAAATGATGTCCTGTACATGACCAAAAGCCTCTGTCAACCCCAACATTGTTTTCCTCTCTTAAACCACAGGATTAAAGAATGGGAGGGCCTGTGCTCATCTGCATTTCTTCAAGTCACTAACCCTATCACTAACCCAGAATCACCAACAATGATAGAAATCATGAAAACAGTGTGAGATCAAGTGCTATAAATCCGAAGGTTTGACCTTTGATCTGCGTGTTCAAACAAACTGCATGGCAGCCATTATTGTTGGATTCCGACAGCGAGGTTTAAACCCTTCAAGGAGTAACTCCAACTACTACTGGCCTGCAAGTCCAAATAAGCAACAGAAACATTAATAACTCGCACAGCAATGATAATGAAAGAAAGGATCTGTAATGGCCTAAGCCCACCGCTCGCAGATATTGTCCTCTTTGGATTTTTCTTTTCAGGCTTCCCCGCATCTGTTAGAGAAAGGTTTCCACACCCTTGGTGTTTCGTTCTCCTCTTCCACCAACGTGGGATATCACAGGATCTATTTTGATAGTTTTATCCTATGTATCTCCCTCTCCCTATGTATTTCTCAACTCACTGTACGCTCAAGATCCTTTTATAAGCAAAAAGAAGAAATCTTGGTGTCTATCATTTCTAGTCTACATTGAGTGCGCCTACCAAACGGAATAGAACAAATGAAGGGAAGAAATACTGGTTCTCCAACAAAATGAAAGTAAAAAAAAAACACCATAGGTACCATTATTACCACCATAGGTACCATTCACATTCAGTCTCGAGAAACTAGAGTCATCGTAAATGTACTAACCGTCTGTTAGGCTACTTCCTTCACTTGCTTTTCTTGTGATTTGGCGCAGAAGAAGAGAGTGTTTCCAAATCGTTTCAGGCCAAAAAAATTATTAGTCCACTTCCACAACAGACCTTATCAAATAGCAACTGGCACACATGAAGATTTTCTTGTAAGTGGATTCTTCAACGATAACAAGTCGAAGTTCAGGTTTTCGAAAGCAGCTTGCTTGATTTGAGAGGCTTCATCAGGCCTTCCAGCCTTCAGAAGGCAAGATATCAAAGAATTAATAGTTATTTCATCTGGAATACACTTGGTTTCCAACATCTTATAAAAAATGTTAATTGCTTCCACCATTCTCCCTTTCATACAGTTGCCTATAATTAGGATGGTAAATGTTATTTTGTCTGGGCGGCATTTCTTCTCCTGCATTTCAGCCACTATGACATTTGCCTCATCCACCTTCCCAGCCTTGCAAAACCCATCAATCACAGGATTATAAATAAATGGTTTAGGAACAATCTCACTCGATTTCAAATGCCTCAAAAAGTTTCTTGCCTCTTGTATTCTATTTTCCTTACAGAGAGCGTTAATGAGAACAGCATAGGTATAAACATTTGGAGACAGGTCTCTTACTTTCATCTCCTCCCAGAGCTTCAAACCTTGATTCACTTCACCCGCCCGGCAATAGCCATCAATCAGGGAAGTGACCGTAACCACATCTGGTAGACAGCCGAGAAGAAGCATTTTTTCGTACATGGCCAAAGCCAATCTCATTTCTCCAGCTTTACCAAAACCATCAATGAGAACATTGAAAGTGAAGTCGTTGGGTTTGATTCCAGAACTAACCATCTCATCAAAAAGCTCAGAAGCTGCCTTCATGTCACCCAACTTGCAATAGCCAGATATAATCGATGTGTACGTTATAACATCTGGGGAAACCCCTTTTATTGACTGAACTTCTTTTAACAAAACATGCCCCTTACTAACCTCATTAACTCTACAAAACCCATTTATAAGCGTATTATATGAAACAATATCAGGAAAGCAACCAAAATTTTCCATATTCTGTAAATACTCAAACGCCTTATCAGTTTCTCCTATTCTGCACAATCCTCTAATTAGTATATTGAAGGTGTAAACATCTGGAGTAAAATATGGTTCCAAGTGCTCTCTGAATAGCAAGACAGCTTCATCTACTTGGTTCTGCTTGACCAACATATTCAAAAAGTTATTGTATACAAAAGGACTCACTTTAATACCGTAACAGTGAATCTCATCAAGAAAATTTTTGGCAGCATCTAACTTCCCCAATCGAGCGTATGAAGACACCAAAATTTCTACTATGGAACTATCCGGCAATATCCCATCAGTCCTCATGCAATCGAACACAGTTTTTGCAGAATCGTTGAGACCCATTTGACAGAGATTCCTCACGAGCAAATCATAGGTATTAAAAGTATGGTTAATGCTCAGGTGTGTTCTACTAAACTCAAAAAACTTCAAACCTAATAATGGATCTCTAAACCGCTTAATAACCTCGAAAGCGATTGAAGGGTTCAAGTTTCTACTTAGATAACCAAAGCAAGCATTAATGGAATGCGATCGAAAAAAGAGAGTGCAAACAACCTTCACTAGCCAAGCCTCCGGGTTTCGGATTACCTCTCTATCACAAAAAGGTCGAGCGCGGGATACTCCGTCTGCAATGCTATAAAACTGGGCAATGAAGAAATTGGAGGCTCGAAACCTGTAGGCACGGCTAGAGAAGAACAAGAGGGTCATTTGCAGCCCCACGCCATCACTGGGCTCTGCTCTATCTTCCCATATATTCTCAATCACAATCCTTGCTCGTTTACACCCAGGTATTCTGTTCGGTCCCTCAGATTGTGTGACTGATTCTTGCTTCCACTCTCTACTCTTCATGGAATGAATGAAATATCCAATCTAGCACGCATAACTAATATGAAATCCATTCGTTCAATCAAGAAAGATGAGATCGACCGAAGCTGGGATACTTTAACAGTGTTCCAAAAAAATGCTGGTTGATGAAAGATGCCGAACTTGCAAAAGAAGTAAAACCCGGAACCGAACACGGGACTTTGAATTCCAATCAATGTGCAGCCCTGAAGATGATACCGCAAAACCTCGAACAAAATCTCGATGGGAGAAAGCTGCTAATCGTATGAATAGACGACCTCCGGGTTCCTGCGTCTAGGGTTTTTCATTTTCTTTTGTTTAACATTTTCTTAAGCGTTCAGCTCAGGTGGGTTCGCTTTGGGCCGGGGAGTTGAAGATCAGGGCCGCTGTATCTATAGCCCAAACTGGCCACTCTCCCCATTTTCTCAACATCAATTTCTTCCTCATTGATTTAAAGAGGTTCATTCGTCACTATTGACTAGTGTAAAATCCCAAGGAAATATATATATTGGAATGAAATAAATGGCGAGTTTTATGTTTCTTCTCATTCTCATATTTAAGACGCATCTTTGGTTGGGAAGGAGAACGAAACACCATTTATAAGGGGTAGCAACTTTTCCCCCCAGCAGGCGCGTTTTTTGAAAAGGAAAACAAAACACCCTTCATCAGGGGTAGCAACCTTTGAGGGGAATTCCAAAAGAAAAAACAAAGAGAACAACATCTGCAAGCAGTGGACCTCGACCATTACATTTGGTATCAAACTGGGTGATGTGCCAGTAGGGAGGCTCTTCCCCAAAAGGGTAACACGAGGCGATGTGTCAGTAAAGACGTTGGGCCCCAAAAAAGGTGGATTAGGTGGGAGAAATGAACGAGCGCCCGTATACACTTGGATCCTGTTGGATCCTGAAAGAGGTGGATTAAAGCCCGCAAAGAGTTTGAATGGATGAGTTTGTTTAAGATAATATTTTGGGCGTGGGTGGCTATATTAGGCGTTGGCCCCATTGACAAATGAGTTTTAGTATCTAGTAATGGAGTCAAATTCAGCGGCCGGTGTGATCGAAATGGGTCAACTAGCCAGCTTGCGTTCGTTCTCCAATCCCTTCTTTTAGATGCGATCTTGGGTTAAACATATAAAAAATTGGACAAATCCCTTTAAATCCGAACTGGAAAACAAATTGTTTCATTAGGGTTGGATTATGACTCCAGCGAGTCACAGCTCCAGATTTAATACTAGAAACTGACATTATGAGAGCCTTCAATTTATTAATCATAAATATAATTCTTTTCTAAATAAGCTATAAAAAAAAAAAAAAAAAAAAAAAAAAAAAAAAAAAAAAAAAAA